>NC_084962.1:19478724-19686042 GCF_949316205.1 Platichthys flesus
TGGATGTTTAATAACATAAACATCTGGTAACAGCTGGGAAAAGATCTGAATCAAAAAGTCAGAGATTGGGTTCAAACAATTATCATAAATACATAGATTATAGATTGTAGATATATCTCCATTAAACAAAAATTTTAAATAAATGAATCCAAACCAAATACCATTTTAAAAAGTTCAAAATTCAAGTTGTTTTATTGTCACAGCTGTGATCAAAGTATTATCATGTGGAAAATGGATGAAGCATGTTTAGAAAATGTATGTAATAAAAATACTTTAACAGACTAGAATAATAATACAAAAATAATCATGTTAAACTGAGGTTGTTGTTCTGTCTGGGAGGAAACGACTGATTTAATAAAAGGAACAAACCAGTTAAAGATTTAATGTCAAAACCATCAACCATCAAAACCTGCTTGTTTGTATAAAGTGAATAAACTGAACACACAGCATTTCATTTACTATATGTCCAGTTTTGTTCATATACAATATTGTACACTTTGAATAACTTTACTTCAGTAAAAATAAACTTGTATAATTGTTTTTAATCTCTCTCGTTGGACAATAAATTCAAAATTCATCAAGTTGTCTATGAGGGTTTCCATCTCATCATTTGCTTGAACTGAGATTATTTATCTTCAGTAGTTTATTTGGATATTAAATGAGTGTGACACTGTAGGAAGACATGTGACTAATTCCAACTGGAAATAGTTTTGAGCGAAAGCAAATACCAAAGAGGGATTTATGAAATAAATAATCAAGGGATATTTGATGCATATTTTGGGACAATTTCAAGTCGTCCGACATAACTAAATATTTCAGTTGCCTTTTTTATGAGCATCATTTCCACAAACGTCTATAATGGAAAAGTACTTGTTGTTGTGAGAAATCCTGAATCTGCCTCGTTACTGAAGAGTCTTTTACTTTTCTACCTCACAAGTGTTTCTCGATGTTTACGACGCGGCTGGAAAAAGGAAATGTAGTTAATGTTTTTCAGATTTTTGTGACATTGCACCCCCCCCCCCCCCCCCCCCCACGATCAGCCTGAAAACAGTGAAAGCTGCGTTAGCTCCACTCGCCCGAGCCGGGAGATTCTCAGGATTCCCTGCAGCATAGCAGCCGCGCCTGGCAGTGCTCCTGCAGCTTGTTAAGAGCGGATGCCAGGCGTGGTTTCGGCCCGTGTGTATTTTCATTTGGTCGGAATGCCTGGCACAGTCGGGTGGCAAACGCAAAGTGGGCATTGACGGCATAGTTACTTTGCACTCGTATGTGATGAGAGAGAACATTCATTAACAGATCTAATTTACATAACTCCGAGGAGGAGGCGTGGGGGAGCGTGGCTGGGCGGACAGACACACACACACTCAGACAGACACACACACACGCACACACACAACCCTGACCAGTAGTCTACATTGTGCATTTATTGTTCTGTAATATATAACAGTAGGCGCTGGAGTCTATGTGTGGAGCACGTGCATGTAACTGTGTGGAAAAAAGGCGGGAGCATTCATTTCCGACGAAACAGACGAAGCGCAGCAGTACCAATGGAAACCATGAGGGGGCAGTGTGTTCAAGTGTTCAAGCAACACAGTCATAGGACACGAGGAAGACATTTTAACAATGGCAGAACCTTTTGAGGAAAGAGTTTACGAGTTGATATTAGAGGAAACGAGCCGAATTATTTTAACAACCTTCTCCACTGCCGCCATGTTTGTTTTTGTCGGGAACTCTCGACTCTGCACTGCCCCCTGGTGGATAGGTGCTTAGGAACCATAACATCGTACAACAGAAGTCTGTGTGTAGTGACAATTACATCCTGTAAAGTTCTAGTTCATATGTAAATGCGGCTTTTAACTTTTTTATTACTGCCTCCAAACAGGAGATCTTATTATTTCACTTGTTATGAATCGGGCACAAAAATCTCAATTAATAAATCTGTGTTTAGCCTTGTGATTCACATGTTGTGTGTGAATTCTTACTTTGACTTCTGTGTCCTCTTATTCCCTGTGTGTGTCTGTCTCTCTGTGTGTGAGTGTGTGAGTGTGTGAGTGTGTGTGTCCGCTGAGCACCTCTTCTCCAAGTATGGTCACTATGAGGCAGCGCTGTCGCTCTGCGGCCCTTTGGTTGAAATTAATGAGCGACAGCCAAGGCCAAGAAAAGAGGAGACAGCTGGTCCTGTCATCACCGAGCACAGGAGCTGCAGCACCCGGGGGCCCAGGAGGCAAGGAGGCAAGGAGGCAAGGAGGCAAGAGATCCAAGGTGCCAAGGAGGCAAGGAGGCAAGACAGCAGGAGAGCAAGGAGGCAAAATGAGAGGAGGTACAGATAATTTGACATGTGACAATATTCTTATAGATGTTCTATCACTTTTTAACCAATAAATGTTCCCATTAACATGTTGAGAACAGAGACTAAAGTCATTTGATTGTCTATGATTTGATTTATCACTTTTATTGATGTTTGTTTCTATTATAGATCAGTTTTCAGAGTGTTGTATTAAAATAAGGAGGCTCTACTATATCCATTTGTTTCCTTTATCCCAAAGTTATGATGAAAAACAGCTTTAGTGTCAGTTATAGGTTTCATTAGGATGATTATTCTCTTTTATGGATTTGTTTTCTGGTTTATAAAATGGCAGAAGATAGTGATAAACAGTTTTATAATTTATATTAAAGCAAGTTTACTTAAAAACATCAAGAACCACACAGACACCAGAAAGAGTTTGTATCTCAGCAGCTCGTCTGCACTCTTAAACGCAGATAAATGGAAATAGTTGAGTTGTTAACTATGTTTAAAGTACTTGCATGGACCTAATTTTGTTCTGCGGTGATGTTTGATTAATTGAATTGAGCGTTGAAGTGAAAACCTTCCGATCGGCGCTGAACGTCACGGCCACACGAACAAACAAGTCTCTTAAAGGAGAAAAATGTTGAAAGATAATTAGTCGGTGACTTTGAGTGTTTGAAGTGATCGACACAATTCAACTCTAAACATTTCAAACCAATAAACTCCATATTTCAGGTAGCGAAGCCTCGAGTCCCGTCTTTTATTCTCCCGACTGTGATTTGCTGTCACAAGGTCGTGTTTGGCCTCAGTCGTGATTCAGTTCATCACGTCTGGCTTCAGATCGACGCCAGACCAGTGTTCAGTGTTAAACATGGCTCACTTCCCTGTTATGATTTATTTCATTTGACTAATAATCTATGTTTGTTGAGAGACCAATTTAAACGCTGACCACTTTCTTACTGCTTTCTATTTGAATATGAAGAAGACGATCTCGTGCTGGATGGACTGTTCAGACGTGGAGGAGGTTTCTTCTTAATGTTGTTTGTTATTCGCTTGTTTAACGACGTTTAATGACTGAACATCAAAGGTTTTGTATTGTATATGATTTAATATCGCACGTCCTAACCTAACAACTGAAATACTTCTGCCAGTTATGTTTTTGTGGAGGTTTGTTGCAGCGTGATGTAAAAACTTCTCCACAACTTCCACAAAACTTGATGCAAGGATGCGTTACAGGTCGGGGAGTGGATCCAGGAATATTTCTCTTCAATATTATGAAGTTGCACTAATTTAATATTATAGAAAATAAAATAACTCATGAATCATGATGAAAATCCGATATGCTTATACGTCTGATTTTAACGAGTGTGTGCAGATCCGATTTAAAAACACATCTGGATAATTTAAAATGTGGTTTCACAACAAGACTGTTGCCTTTCCAGTTTGTATTTTAAATGTATTTTATGTCTTTTAAATGAATATTGTCTTTTCATATTTGTGATACCTTCATTGTTGCTGTGCTCATGATTCTATGACGAGTTTTCTGCCCTTGTAAAGCACTTTGTAAATACGATTTTACACCATGCTTTATGCTTTATCGTCTTGTGTTGTGCAGTGTATCATTTCCTATCAGGGTTGAAGGGATCAAGTTGAAGCAGAGTAACACAATCCTCTGCTAACTCTTCACAAATGCGTGTTTCTTATGTTGATATG
The DNA here is from genome assembly GCF_949316205.1 of Platichthys flesus. NCBI lineage: Eukaryota > Metazoa > Chordata > Actinopteri > Pleuronectiformes > Pleuronectidae > Platichthys > Platichthys flesus. Next base: position 19,482,722 of record NC_084962.1, read on the forward strand.
GACGTATTCATTATTGAAAACATATTTCTCCCCATTAGTGGTTAAAGCCGGCATCCTATACCTGGATCGTCCCTTTATGTGACGCAGCCGTGTGCAATTATCTAAAGCTCCTGTCTTTTCATGTGCTCGTCCTCACAGCCTTGTGTCAGGGAGCTCTTTTTATTGCCTGTAATGGTTTCTATGAAGGCATTCACACACAAAAGCTGTTTTCCTCTATAAGTTTCTTCAAAGTTTTGTCGAGCGTTAGCGGCACCGAGCTGGAACGACATAAAGAGGAGAGAGAGAGAGAGAGAGAGCGACAGAGCGTGAGATGTGAATGTTAAAAGGACAAGGAGAAACAAAGAGCGGAGGAATTAGGCAGAGAAAGAAAGACGCTCTTCAGTCACAATCCTCTCAGGTATGTCTGTCGTTGTCTGTGATACTGCTGCTAATGGCTTCACAACACACCAGGTTTTCACAGAGACAGTTTAAAGAGGCGAGAGTTGAGCAGAGAGCAAGGACAGCCGCCGCCGAGGCAGCTCTCGCTTCTTCAAACCCGTCAGGAACTTCTTCACTTACGTCTTCCAGTGGTTTCAGGAATATTTTCATATTTTGTATTGAATCGTTTAGGCCCTGGGGTTATTGATGTGAACATCACATAAAACAAAACTATTTCATCCTAATTCACAGATTCAGTGACGACATGAAGTCGATTCAACAAAAGCTTTGTCTGCGTTTGTCCTCTCTAACAAACGTCTACAACATAAAGCTTTATTATTTTTATTTCCTTTGTCTAAATCAACAGTTTTGAAAGAGGTTTTTTTAAATATCTTTGTATTTGTATTGAGAAGAAACAAAAGTCAAATCACTTTTTAAATTGTAAATACTTGTGTGTACATGTACCTTAACATTTTACTTGTGCTGAGACATCATTTAGTTCACATTTCACCATTTTATATTAGAAGTAACTATAAGGAGAAAATACCATTAAATGTCAAATGAATACTATTTGCATAAGTTTAGTGAAAGCATGCACGTATTTAACGATATGGAGGCAATTAACCAATCAACTCCACAATGTCTTTGAGTCTGTATCTTTGGTGATCTTAAGAGTAAAAGTACTTTGCTTTGTTTCCGTAATACTTTCTAACAAAACTGAATTACTGGGCTTTTACTTTGAAAAAGGAAGGAACGTGGGTCTGAATATTGTGACGGTTGTTTCACAGACGTCTAGAACAAAATAAATAGAAACAAATTCAGTTTCTTTTTTATGAGAAACATGAACTATAAACCTGTCACTGCAAATAAACCAGGTAGGATGAACACAAAGTTTCTGAACTTCATTCTCTGCACACGACGTCCAACACAAAAATCAATAAAAAGTGCCAGTTTAGAACGGACACTGCACTAGTTTAACTAATCAATGTGGAGTTCACTGATTTACAATAAAAAAAAAATAGATTTTCTGTGTTTGGAATCAAATCCTTGTTACTAAACGGTTTAATTAAGCTGATTAATCCCAAACAAAAAGTTATTTATACATTATATTTATATGTAAAAGCCTGATTTGAAGTTTTGTGTATGAGAGGGATGTTAAAACACTCTGCACCAACTGCGTTTGTCTTAAATATATATTCCTGCTCGTGGATTTCTGTCCCCGCGACAAACAAAAGTCTGATCCCGTCAAAAAGCCGTCCCTGAACCCTCAAGGTTTCCTGCTGGAAGGTCACAGCAGAAGATACTAAACCACCGCAAAATGAATACAAAAATAAATGGATATTCAGACACGCTTTCAAAAACACTGCCCTTGCTTCACCTGGTGTAATAATGAATTTGAATGAATTCAAAATTAAACGCTTGTAAATTGTAAAAAGGTGAAAAAAAATGTTCCCTCTTGATTCTGTCCGATCTTTTGTCCGTTTTCCAAAATGAAAAATTCTCTTTGGCCGCTTTGTAAATGTTTTTACAAAGCGGCGAGGGGGTTGTTTCAAAATAAAGCAAATCAGACATTTTAATCAACGAAACATTTCATTTTACTTTTGATCAGTTAAATGTGAATCTGAATTGATTAAAGTGGCTTTTTTGGATCTTTGTGCTCCGACTTTTCTTTGAATTGAGTGAAATTACAATTTCTGACACAAAATAACAAAAGTGAAAACAGAAAACGAGAAGAGGCGGGGATTATAAAAACTTTGAGACTGTCATTTGTTCACATGAGCATTAAAGATATGATTTTATTATATATATTTTATATCATCCCTTTCTTTATTTTCTATATCTATCTGTTCCTCTATTTCCTTTTGTGCTTCACTCCTCTTTCTTATCCTCCTCCTTTTGTGTTCATTGATTTTGTTTTTCTTCGGTCCATTTTGTGCTCACGGTCTTTCTTATATTCTTTCTCTTCTTTATTTTGTGTTCTCGGTTTTGTTCTTCTTCGCTCACATTCCAGCTTCTTTTTGCTACTTTGCTCTTGTTAATGTGTTTTTTATTCTTCTATTCTTCAGACTCCTTCTCATGTTATTGTCATTATGTTCCTTCTTCGACTTGTTTATCGTCTTCTTCCCATCAAGTTCTCCCCACAATGTTTTCAGTGATTCTGTTTTCAAGGTGCAGCTCTGTTGTGGATCGCTCTCTGCAGGGGGGGGGGGGGGTGTCAGGGAGGGAGTCACATGACCATGCAAAACAAAGAAGGGACAAGCTCAGACAATCACACACACACACACACAAACACACACAGACACACAGACACCATAATCTGAGATGAGAAAACGCCAATATATCTCAACACAGAAAACTGTTATTTAAACTGTAATTTAAAACCTTGTATATTTCCTGCTTATTTAAACTGGAAGAGAAACACACAAGTTCATGCACACATACAGTTTACACACAGTGTGTATAATGCACACAGGCAACAGGTATGACACACACACACACACACACACACACACACACACACACGCCGTGCTGTCCTTGGTGGGGACACTGGTGGAGCAGTATTAAATGGAGGGTCACGGTCGGATCTTCCTCGGCGAGCGGCTGAACAAAACGAGCGCACTCCTCCAGCGTGAAGGTAAAGTAAGTGTTGAAGGATGAAAAGGCTGCACTCTGACAAACACACACACACCTGCTCAGCCCACACGTGTACAGTACATACAGTTTGTACAGTCCACACAATCCACACAATCCAAGATGGTCTTTATATTTACATGTGAGACGCTAAATAACATCCTAAGTCAAATATTAGTGGATTTAAAAATGTACAAATGAAGACACTTTATTCTCATAATATTGTGACTTTGGTTTGTAGTATTACTTCATTCTAGTAGTATTAAAACTTCACTCTCATAATATGACTTTGTTCTTGTTATATTTGATTTTTAAGACTTTATTCTTGTCATATTCCAAATCCATTCTCTTAATATAATGACATCTTTGTTGTTACAACTTCATGCAATATTATGACTTTCTTCTTAACCACCATTTTCTTCTCTCGATATTTTGACTTAATATGATTTTTTTTCTCTACATTACAATTTTAACTTAGTTATATAACGTCTTTATATTTTCATAAAATAACAAATGTATCTCTTTATATTACGACTCTCTCCTCAATTTCGTCTTTTCTTGTAATATTAAAAACATTATTCTGGTAATCGTCCTCATATGGTCAAACAAAACAAGATGTCCGAAAATATAACATCTGTGCTACAGGAGTTTATATTCTGCAGCTGAATAAAATAACTAAAGACAGTGAAGTATTTAAATTAAAGACACTAGGACTTCTTGTTGTGTATCGGAGGCTCACACGACTGCGGTTGGACAGAATAAACTCTTTGTCCTTCAGAAATCTGGGGTCAAGGTCAAACTCATGGTGGAACATTGGGAATGATGAAATATCTAAACGTTAACGTCCAGAACAAAAGTCAAATTCACTGCAGCTCCTTTCCTTCTTGTGGTGAGGAAAATGAAACTGTACTCTGTCTTTCTCTGGGTAGAAATAACACGAGGATCAGCCACAAGCATGTGTCTGTGTGTGTGTGTGTGTGTGAGTGTGTGAGTGTGTGTTTGCACATTTGTTTTAGCTTCCAATCCCAGGCCAGAGTCAGTTTTCAAGTCAAACTCGAGCTGTTAATTGTGTGCTAAAGAGCAGTTATGCATGCAAGTGTGTGTGTGTGTGTGTGTGTGTGTGTTTGTGTTTGTGTGTGTGTGTAAGGCGGGGCATGCTTGCAGTCATGTATGGTATGTGAACGGCCATGAGCGAGGTCAATGTAAGTGTGTGTGTAAGACGTGTTTCTAAATTTGAACCATAAAAGATCTAAAATTAGCAGTGAAATGATTTTGTGTTTTTTCTCCACGTTCCTCTGTCGCCGCCGGCCTCGGCTCCTCGACTCGGATGCTTCTTTCAGAAACTGGATCACGTGTCCGAGCTTTTCTTTCCAAACGGAAGCTTAAGATTTCCCTCAACGACTAAACTGAGGCAAATCTCAGGTAAAGTTAACGCATCAGAAACTGTTCTTGAGACAAACAAATATTAGACTTGCTTTAACATTCCATGTTCTCAATTATCGGGTCTTAAATTGTGATTAGTACACAACCTCCTCAGCAGAGGGCAACTTCTGGTGGCTCCGAAGTGACGACATCTGCAGTTCATGGTGATCGAGCTGGACTTGACTTGGACCCCCCCCCCCCCCCCCCTCTGAATCACTTCCCGCTCCCTTGTTTTTCTTCCCACTACAATTAAAATTTCGAACGAAATCACAGAAAACCTGATTCTATCTCCGGAGTCCATCAAACCGGTGAGTGAAGGCCGGGAGGCGGGGGGGGGGGGGGGGGGGGGGTTGCCAAACATTCCTGATTGCAAATTCCCGGTTGAACCTTGGAGGGTTGGCTGGTTCCCATTCAGCGACCTCAATGGGAGATATTCTGGGTTTTAATAGTGAACAGGTGTTCTGGTTTAGTTGTTGGTGGTGTTGTTGGGGGGGGGGGGGGGGGGGGGCCTAAGTGACGACACTCAATTTGTGTGAAGTGGAAAAACCATTGTGATAACATAACGGTTTTATTATGTACAAATTATAGAGTGTATATAAAGATCTCTACGAAAGTGAAGCCAAAGCATCTCGATCGCCCCCTGGTGGCTGGGGGCAGTGCAGGTCAAGAACCCTGCCTTCTCCATGTTAGCAGATGGGACATGGATCAAACTAAAGAGTCGATTGACATGTTGAAATACACACAAGATGATTGACAGCTGACACTGATATGTGATTGGTCGGGAAAATATGCAGTAATTATATTAATATTTACAATGATCCAATCCAATCAAAACATATTGATATAAAGTCAAGTAGAAAGAATCATGACTATTAAAAAAAAGACTCAAGTATTAAAACAGTTTAATCAATTTACTTTAATATCAGCTACAAATATTAAAGTGCACAGTAGCAGTTGTGTGTTTAATATAAAACATAACTACTAAAAGGTATCAGGTGTGTGTTCAGTGTGTGTTCAATGTGTGTGTACTTAGTGATGATCTCCATCAGAGCAGCTGAGTTCAGACCTGGAGAATGTAACGCCGCTAATTGAATGAGTAAACAAATCAAACGGACCAATGAGTGGAATGTGATGCTGTGAATTCCCACAATCCCTCGGTGGCCTCCCAAATTCTGGGAGGGGGTCAGAGGTCAAATAGTTTTCTCCCAGTTTGATGCCGTTACAAGAGGTCAGGGGTCAATTCGCCCAACAATCAGCGAGCTACAGTAGAGGAGCAGGTTGGTGAAGGTTTAAAATGATCAGCAGCTGAAACCTCTGATCCATTAAAGTGAATCACGATGACCTCTGACCCTGAGCTTGTGTCTAATGAAATGATCCCTCTAACAACCTATGTCTCATTTTAATTATATAAAACATATTTGCATGAGCTGTTTGTCAGTGAAAAGCATTAGAAGAAGAAAATATGACACTGCTTCTGAAGTTGGGATTCTCAAGCCCCAATAAATGTTGCAGTCGCACTTTTCCAAGTTTCAAAATAAAGTTAGAGTTCAAAGTAAAATAACTACAATGGCATTTATTGAACATGTGAATTCTGCCAAGGCCAAACAACCCTACACATGATTGTTTAGTTGTTGCAGTAGAAATATAAAAGATAAGAATAATTGTATTTGTCATAAAACACTAAATAAAGTGAAAGAATATGTGGATCGTTCTCTAAATCCATCTTTCCAGGAAAAAATTCTCAAGTTATGGAATCCATGAATAAACTGAAACTATCGGTGAATCGATAAAGACGCAATCTGGAAAATGAACGATATCTCAACTGGAATTAAAATATACTGTTAACGATTTATCTGACTGATTTAAAATGAAATGACTGAAAAGTATACGTGGATGACAGGTTGATTAAACTTGTGGGTCATCCAATTAAAAACAGGATACAGAAGAAATTTGGCTTCTGATGTTTGCAGATATTTGAATTTGTCCATTAAGGCAGAGGTTGAGCTCGGCCTGTGATTGGCTGGGGTGTGGCAGTAACAAGGGGAGTGAGGGGGGGGGGGAGGAGGAGGAGGAGGAGGCTGGAGGGGATCCCTCCGTTGCGCACGGCCTCAGTCCAGTGCGTAAAGAGCGCAGCGCGGCACAGCACAGACAGTCTCTCCAAGTCCGTGTGTGTGTGTCAGTGTGTGTCCGTGTGAGTGCGTGTGTCCTCCTCCGCCCGGATTAGCGCTTCCTCTCAGTCCGAGCTGACCCGCTCTCTCAATGAAGCTTGGTTCTTCTCCGTGATTTCTTCGCCATGAGCTGCTTGGATGTGATGTACCAAGTGTTTGGACCTCAGCCTTACTTCAGCTCCTACAGCCCCTATCACCACCAGGTAAGGATCCTCCACCGGGTTTTAAACCAGCCCGTGTACGGAGACTTTATATCGGGTTCAGTGAGAAGGAGACTTTAAGATTTAGGTTGTTAAATAATGGTAATTTAGATCTGATGCGTAATCTGCACGAGGAGGAGTACGCAGCGGTTTTTGAAGCTGTGGATCATTTATTTTAATTTGTTTAAACCCTTCAGGCTTTAAAGCAACTTTGCCATCTGTTTGTCCCGAAAAGTATAAAGTTGATCTGCACTTACAAACCTTAAACATTTTTAATTCATGGAGTGTGTGTGCGCAGCTAGCAGAGAAGAACCCCCCCCCCCCCTCCCCCCTACTTGTCACTGCGTAAAGATTTTATCACGAACACGAACAACTTTATTTTGGGCTTTGTATAAATACTGAACTAATTTCAGCTTCAGTGGACAAAGAAATGTTTGTTTCTCAAATCTATGAGTGGATTTCAGAAAAGCAAATAATAAATGTTTATTACTTATCAGGAAAACCATCATAGTTTATGTAAAATCTGATTAAATACATAATCTCTGAATTAATAATTAGTCCAACAACAATTATTAATCCTGCTAAAGTTTAATTTCCTTCTTTAATTATACAATGTTGAACTCAACCTGTATTTTTTAATTTTAATTTGATCGCATCTCAATCCCAGTATAAATATACTAATATAGCTGCCAAATATTAAGACCTTCTGATTTCCCAGTGTAATGTGTCAGTGTGTGAGCAGACCTTGTGTGTGTCTCTCTGTGTGTGTCAGTGGCTGCAGGTTTGTGTGTGTGAGGCCTTTTCCGACCTGTTAAAGAGCCTTTTCTCTCTGTTAAAGCCTCTCAGTCAACATGCAGGCATTTTTCACATAGTGCCACATCTCACTTTGTCACCTGAACAGCCGGAGGATCCGTCCACTCGCTGCACTGCAGCTCTACAACCAGCGGCCTCACTATCTATCAGTTCTACATCTGTGTGGCTTGTTTCATGCATTTGTTTTATAGACATAATATATTTATTTAAAGTCTTAACGTCTCAAAGTAATCACACGTAGAGTTTAAACACAACCTTGATTTTATCAGTAATTAAAACCAATTTAGTTGTGTGTTTTTCCCTCGTGTGTGCGACTGTTGTCAGGTTATTATTCTTGAAAATGGCTTCACTTGTTAGTTTACATGTGTGTGTGTGACACAGTGATAAATTAACAAGGAGGTTGAAGTATTAGATGTAGTAGTCTCTCATCAATATAACATAATATTATAAATACACACACCTTTGTGTTAATACATCACACTTGTGTAATTTTGCATTCAAAACACGTGTTGTGTCTTTAGCAGTAAATCCCAGTGAGTCCTGAGGTTCAAAGGTCAAACGCCAAATATAAATATGTGTTCAAACACCTGAAACTGATCATTTATAGATTGGATTTAGTTTCTGAAGTTGTGCGTCTGAACATTATAAATCTGTGTGTCCTCCCCCCCCATCCCCAGAAGCTGGCCTTGTATTCCAAAATGCAAGACCCCCAGGACAGCAGCAGCCGGCTCGGCCCCCTGGGGCCCCCGGCCATCAAGGAGGAGGACAAGGAGCTGCCGCCGGGGGCCGAGTACCTGAGCTCCCGCTGCGTCCTCTTCACGTACTTCCAGGGCGACATCAGCGCGGTGGTGGACGAGCACTTCAGCCGAGCACTCAGCCAGGCGACCGCGTACCCTGCCTCCAGCAGCCACAAGACCGTAAGAGGTGTGTGTGTGTGTGTGTGTGTGTGTGTGTGTGTGTGTGTGTGTGTGTGTGTGTTTTCTACGTACATGTGTGGAACTGCCGGAGAAACAAATCATGTGCTTCCACGCATTTATGTCTGGTGTTTGTGGCTTTAATAGTTTTTAGATTTAATAGATTTTCATACACAAACATAATTTCCCTAGATTCAGTAACTTTGTCTCTAAAAGAATCTCATGCAAAGATAAAGACTTTAAAAAAATTAGAATTTCTTAAACTGCAACGACTGACGATGGATTAATTTCCAGAATTCAGTCAAAACCAGGATTTGAGAATCTCAAGATCTGGTTGTTTAACGTCTTAATTCAAATTGATGAATAATGAAGGTCACATTACATTGGTGCAAACATTATTAATATCTATTTATCAGCTGGTATGATGCAGAACTGTGACTGTCTGATTTTAATTTATTGAGTGAGCACTAAAAGAGAAAAGAGCAGAAGTGTATTAAGTTTCATTCAGTTTTTCCAGGAACCTTGATTTTTTGTATTTTTGAGTCAAATGAAAAAAACGCAAACAAATTATAAATATAAATTATAATGAACATGTTGAGACTGTAATATTTCGAAAGTACAATTAATATATAAATATAATAAGAATCCCTCAGATTATCAGTTTAAAGTGTTTTAAACTCCACCCCCCTTGTGTAAACTAGGACTTTTTAACTATGGGACATTGTCAAGTGGTTCACAAGGTTTTTAGTTAATAATTTCTTACATGAGAGTTAATGTGGAGTTAAAAAGAAGCAAATTCTTGAGTCTATCAAGTGTCCCTGTGCACGTCATCCTCCTTCAGCTTCTAAAACACGTCCTCAGCATTGTTTTGAGTATTTTTCATATCTATTCAACCTCCAATTTACTTTTTCATTTTCTTTCATAAAGTGACTCAATCAAGTGTTTTTATAATCTGAATGTTTTCAGGTTCATTTGAATTAGTTTTGCACAAATAGAGAAAATAAGACATTTAGAATTTAGATGTTCCTGTCAAACCTTTAACTTCCTCTTTTAAACTTCATTGTGCTGCAATAAGTTACTTAAAGTAATAGTTACTATTTAGGGCGAGTAAACAAACTTACTCTGGAGATTGAAGGTGCGTTTGATTTGTGTTTCGTCAGATTCGTTCCCGATGAGCCAGCGAAGTTTCCCCCCGTCTTTCTGGAACAGCTCGTACCAGCCGTCCCTCTCCGCTCCCCACACAGAGCTCTCCTTCCCCGGGGACCCGTACGCCTCCGCCTCCCTGCACAGCCACCTCCACCAGCCCAGCCCCGAAGCCTGGCACCCGTCCCACCACCACCATCACCACCACCACCCGTACTCGCTAGGGGGCGCTATAAGCACCCAGGGCTCGGCGTACCCACGTCACGAGATGTACGGCGCGGCGTTCGACCCGCGGTACGGCTCGCTGCTGGTGCCGTCGGTGAGGCCGCACCACCGGCTGACGCCCGGCAGCTCGGTGTCCGGGCCCAACGCCTCGCCCTGCGACCTCGGGGGGAAGGGCGAGTCGGGGGCGGGCTCGACCTGGAGCGGCGCCTTCACCGGAGCCGGAGCAGAAATCGGACTCAACATGGACACAGGTATCGTCCATTTCTCTGGTCACCATTTTGTTTCTAAAGACTAAGATCACAGATTCTTTGATTCAAGACGGACACGCCCACAGATGTACAGAGTCAAGGACAATAAAAAAAAATAATAAATCACATTTAAAGATGTCATCATTCAAAGTGTTCACCTCGAATCAAACACCACAGAGTTTAGCCGATTCATTTTAAATTGTTTGAACTGAGAGCCAATCAGGAATAAACTCAAAAGTTAAAACACACATATTTAATACTTAGTCGTAGTACTGCAGTAGATTTACTCTTCATTGGGCCTCAGAGCTGATCCACAATTTAAATACTGAGAGCTGTCTTTAAAAAACCTGAGGGAAATATTAGAAACAACAAAAAACACATCAGTTCTCTAACATGGTGTTTTGCTCCATAAAGTTTTTACCGTCCACGTAGACAATCAGACTTCATCGATTCAGCTGCAGAGCTTTTATATGTAAATCCTGCAAACCAACAAACAGACGTAGTTTATAACCAAAACCAAAAAGGATCAACGCTAGTTTTGGTAAATGTTTGTTTCCGATGGATCTTCTCCATGTTGACGAACTGAAACTCTTATTTTGAAGTTGAATTCGCCGCCGATCGTCTAAAACTAATGAAAACATGTTGTAGTGTTTGACCGGAGTGAGAAACTTAAAGCATCAGATTAAGTTTAGTTTGTGTGTGAGAACTTCAGCTTCAGCGTTAAAGGGTCAGAATTGAATAAAAGATAAACGTCTCTGCCTCAGATCAACTCACCACAAGTGGTTTGAACCAACAACCTGCCTGTCAATCAATCAGCACCTTAACACCGGCTGTCAACTGGCTTCTCTCTGGTTTCATCTCCACCGCCTTGAGCGTTTCCTCCTGCTTTTGTCACCACGACGTTTGTGCTCCTCTCGCTAATCTTCCTATTCTTGCCTCCTCCTCCTCCTCTTCCTCTTCCTCCATCTCCTCCTCTTCTTCTCTTCCTCCTTCCTTTCCTTCTCCCTCAGGTCTACAGGGGCAGGATAAGAGCAAGGACTTGTATTGGTTTTAGAGACTGATGATTCCCTGCCTGCTCTTCACTCCCCCACCCCCCCCTGCACTCCCACCCTCCTCCCCTCCTTCAGCTGTAGCCCCCCCCCCTCCAGTCCTGCTCTCCTCCTCTGTTGCTCTGCTGATGACTGACGAGAGAAAGTGACGGCACGTTTCTATGCTGTAACGGCTTCTGGTCTCCTTGCAGCTCGGTGTCTCGGCGGACTGTGGCCCTGCTGAGCTGAGCGCCGACACCGTGGATACAAAACTAAACAAACTGAAGAGGAGCGAGTGCATCCGATCTTTATTTGACGGACGTGGACAAAGACGAGTTTCTTTGTGCTCCTGCAAACAGGCAGAGACAACATTCCTAGAAGTGGGAAAAAAAAGGTCTTGGGACAGACGGACAGAGACACATGTGTCGTCCAACTCCAAAGACGAGCGCTCGGAGGACTTGGCAGGACTTGCCTCACTGGGGCAACTGGGCCGCAGACACTGGGAGTGTGTTATGGCTGCAGGAAAAAAGGGCCACGTCGGGTTTGAGGAGGCCACGCAGACGCTGAAGGTTTTCACAGGGTTTCTGTTCGATGTCAACGCAGATACCGCCCCCCCCCCCCCCCCCGTCATTTTGTCAGAAGTCAAACAGGTTTTCAAATTACGTCCAGAAGGTTTTTACCTCGTATTTCAGCTGTCGATGCCACACCATGTTGAAAGTTGTGAAAAAGGTCCTTGTACGTACGGTTGCCTCTCGATGAAACGCACAAATGGAGCTGGTTGAGCTGAAGCTGCTTTAAAAGATTAAAAAAAACAATAGTGTGTCACTCGTTAGAGCTCAACCCTCCGGCCAGGCCCAACAGTCATCTCACAAAACCACGTTTTAACCCACAAGAGCAGGTTTTTATTAAGGTCCTCACCACTTTTTGACTAATCTTGCTGAAAACCAAAAAACCCAACAAGTACACGCACTAGCGCAGCACTTACAGCTTCACCGAGGGCCCGACACTTTCCTTATGGCCCGTTCAAATTCTCTACACGTCAATAAGAGGACTCACGATTGGTCGATTTGGACCCTTTTTGTATCCAGATGAAAAAGGACCATTTAAAGGGCGTCCATGTTGAGCTTCATGAGTTTCTGGTAAAATGGGTCGAACTGAGTGAACGGAGCCTTTAACCTGCCGCTGATAAGAGGATGGATTCACACATAACCACATCCAACACAACTTCCAACACAACTTCCACCACAACCACCACAACCACCACATCCAACACAACTCCCACCACAACCACCACATCTCAGGGTCCGGACTGTGTGACCCTCTTTGTTCTGGACACTTATGAGACATTTCATGGTGAAGGCAGATATTTAAAAAATGTGTCAACACAAAGAAACATAAAACTCACACCAACGAGAGAGAGAGAGAGAGAGAGAGAGAGAGAGAGAAAGAGAGAGAGAGAGGGGAGGGGTCCCTCTGTCTATTTGAAGCCACTTGACTCTTTCTCGCCTGCTCCCCTGCAGCTGTCAACGACAACTGCTCCTCAACACAAACACACATACACACACACACACACACACACACACACACACACACACACACACACACACACACACACACACACACACTGCAGTGTTCAAGCCAGGCCTATGAACTTAATAAAGGGAACATTTAGAGAGCGAGGTGGATCCTGCTCCACTGGGACAACTGGTGTGATATAAGTGAAGGGAGCAGAGGACACACACACACACGCACACACACACACACACACACACACACACACACACACACACACATACACGCACACCTGTCAAACAGTAATGTGTATGTATACGCAGGCATGTGTCTATTTCTATACTATACAAGGACCAGATTCGTTTTATTGTTTTTATTTTTAAGATTTGAATTAAGGTTCAGATTAATATTAATATTCAAGATGATAATGTTTCAGTCAGATTCGGCTCTTTAACATCCGCTGTCGCTCAAAAACACACAAGAGAAATTTCACTCACTCATATTTGTCCGTTAAATATTATTCTCATTAAGATCCATGAATTATTCTCTGAGAAATGAATGAAAATGTTGGAAAATGTCTGATCTCGAAATATTGAAAATAGATTCCTGGATCCACATCAAAGTTCCCCGACCCCTAACGCATCAAGCGTCCTGGGAATTGGTTGAGTAATTTTTCATAATATGAACATGTGTCAATACACAATAATTATACAATAATAATAATACGTTTGGGTTTAAACAGCAGGAAATCAATACAGCCAATGTCCTTATAAGTGTAGTAAAGCATTCATTCAAGTGTGTGTGTGTCTGTTTTGTGTAGGTTCTGTAAATCTGCCGTCCCAGCATTCAGCAGTGTTCTCTGTGGATATTTGAATACTGAAGTTTTGTTTCTGTCCCTCTGGCTCCGGTGTAAACTTCTTTCCTGTGTTTTGCTGTAAAAGCCTGAAGCTGTGGAGGAGACTCGGCGGCTCAGCCTCTTCACTCTGAGAGCAAAGATTCATAAAAAGAATCAAATGTGCATCTATGAAATGTCAGAAGTTCACAGCCCAGGTTCCCTGCTGAGTAAATAAAGCTCTGTTTGGATGTGGTGATGCCTCGCTCCCGTTTCACACTCAGGTTTGATCATTTGTTTATTTGACAGGAAACTCACAAACAAAACGTCTTTAAACAGCTTCTCCAGCTCGTAGCGTCTGATCTGGACTTTTGGGGACTGATGCTAATATTAGGGATAAATCAGATATTATTCCTAAATGTGGAAATGTAACTGAGGTTTGATATTTCACAGTTTGACAATAAACGTTGTTGTAAATAAGTTTAAATAAAAGAAAACACAAACACAAGCAAGTATCCAGAGCTTGACTTGAGACAGTGAACTTGTTTTTACATTCAAATTAATTCTTGCAGTGTCGATTAGTCTAAAGTAAAAGTTTTCATATCAGTGTTTGAAGATAATAGGTCAGATTAATGGGTCAGGCTCTAGTTACTGGTTACCAGTCGAGTGCAGTTACTGACATTATGGAGTAAAACACTTCAATATAATGACTGATAAATATATTTGCGATTCCCTAGATGTCTTATTCCATTTCTGTAAATGTTATCATAACTAACTACTAAAGGCAACTTCAGCTGTGTCTCTATATAAGTGTTTTATTTTTTATCTCTACAGTCAGGCTTTTAAAACCGAACCAAAAGCAACACTTTCATACATTTCTGTTGAATGCTTCACTCAAGTTATTGTTGATCATGTTATTAAACTATATAAGTTTCAAGGCCCCAAACAGAAGTTGATGTATGTGATTGATTCAGCATCAGCAGGATTAGAGACTAAAGCTGTTTTAACTTCCTGTTGTCTGTGGACGTCCTCTCACCGGACGAGCTCCCTCTCGTCAGGGGACTGGAACCCAACCTGAAACACTGGGAACCTGTTCTCATCGTCTCCCGCTGACACACAGACGGACGCTGTCCAACAAAGGACTTGTCGATTCCTGCCACATGTTCCGTTTCTCAGAGGCTGCGTGACACGTGTGAATTGGTCTCAGCTCAGACAGCTGTAGATTCAGATCAGCTTCTGACGGGGGTGCTGACGGACAAAGGGAGGGTGGAGAGGTGCTGCTGTCCGTCTCCCTCTTTCAGGCCGAGGAGGAGGACGGACATGAAATGCGTCTCTTCACAAAGACTCGAGAGTTAATTCAGTTGTGTGCGGCAGAATGGGAGAGTGTGGAGCGGCCGCTAATTGTCTGAAACACACAGGGACTCAGGTTAAGGACGAGAGCTGCTCTTTAATTGGAAAACGCAGAAGAGGAGGGGGAGGGGGGGGGGCATTGATTTATTCCATTCAATTAATAATAAAACTGTTCATACTGTTAAAGCTGTTAGAACCTTAATACTGTTCAGACTGTTGCTACTGGATCACACGGCTGAATCACAGGTCTTTTAACGTTTTTACTTTTACATCCTACGATCAACTGATTTACCTCTTTTACACCAAATGAACAGATGAATGTTCTTTTAAAATGCAGGTAAACACGCTAAAGAAAAGATGATTGACTCCTTTCTAGAGTTTGATTTTCCAGGCCATGTGCCGGACACCGAGTCGCTCTCCTCAGCCGGGTTTCATGTTTCCATCACTTCCGATCAGAGCCGATAATAAACCTGTGTTTAGAGGCATTTGACCCGGGAGTGAAAACTGATTGAGCTCAGTCCTGTTGCAGGAAGAAGCCAAATCATAGAGTGTGTTTTTTAACCCGTGGGGAAATGGTGTAAAGTCTTGAACAATGATGGAGATGTTTGTTTGTTTGTTTGTTTGTTTGTTTATCGGCAGGATTACACAAAAACAACTAAACAGATTTAATAGAAACTTTGTGGAAAGAGGCAAGAAAAGAAGTCAATACATTTGACATGGATCTGGACAAACAGGAGGATGTAAGAATCATTCATCTCTTTCTTTAACGTTGTGTGATTGGACTTTCATTTATCATATTCATCATTAATCTAATTTCCAGTTCAAAGCCTTTATCTGTCGATTACCTGACGACCTGATGGGTTCCAAATATTCACGAAACTCCCAAAGCAACATCTGTCTGTCTGTCTGTCTGTCTGTCTGTCTGTCTGTCTGTCTGTCTGTCTGTCTGTCTGTCTGTCTGTCTGTGATACGTTCGATATTGTTAAACTCTCACTTCAAGCTGCCGACACCTCCGAGGGAATCAGGATCTGATGGACGAGCTGTTTGACAACATGAGCTACATCATATTAGTTTGTAGGAATCTTGCTAATAAACATGACACCTGACTCCAGCTTCGGTGCAGTATTCAAATCCATCCATCACTAGGTGACATGTGAAACTGACGATAATCACTGACCCTGCAGCTCGGACGGTTCTAGCTCCTTTCAGCTCGTTGTTTTGGTTTTTACGCCACATTTACTACGTGAGTCAGTTTCTCCTCCTTCATGGGACGTGTTTTCAGAAGCTGTTGCCCCCCCCCCCCCCCCCCCAACTCGTCTCCTCTGCTCGACGTGTTCAGACGTGTCCGAGTCCCCCCCCCCCCCCCGAGGCCGAGAGTCAACTCAACAAACGTCAAATTACAACGATGACAAAACTTCTCCGGCCAGTTTGTTTGAAGGTTCAGAAATCCACCAATGAACATGAAACATGGTTATTTACAGAGAGAAGACATTATTAAATCAATTAAACCAATCTGTGAGAGAGGATATTTTATACATAAAGTTAATCTGGTGTCACTGTGAAATCTCGAGGACTGTAAAAAGTTTTACTCTTTAACTCCACTCAACTTTCTTTTGATTGTCGAAGGACGAATCTTGAGTTCTGAATCTTTATGAAAATGTTTGTAAATCCTGCAGAAGTAAAACTTTCAATCCACTTGTGGTTTTAACTCGTTCTACTCGATGCAGCTACTCAACCGCCTCACATTCATTTCATCTCAACGTTAATTATTCAGCATCTTTTCAAGGTGAAGGACGAGCAGGCTCCATCCCTCCTTCCCTCCATCCCTCCATCCCTCCGTCTATGATCTCTGCAGTCGGGGCAGATCACAGCTAAGTGAGGCTCTCGGGTTTCTCCTCCCTTGATGGCTGTTTACAGGAGAGACGGAGCGGAACAGCCCTTTAACAAAGCGGAGTGAATCCCAGCGCGGTGTTCTGCAGCATTCCCCACATTTCTACCACAGCTCCCGTGGAAAGAAGAAAGAGAGGAGGGAGCGATGGAGGTGGAGAGAGGAGGAAAAGGAGGAGAGGAGGAAAACGTGAGATGTTCGGTGAAAAGATGCAAACACTGAGATGTTCAGTCCACGTGTCACAACGTGGGCGCTCAGGTGGAACTTGACTCAGGTACTTCTACTTCGAGGTTAAGGTACTTGTAAAATGAGAGTTTTTTCCATTTTTACTCTTTAACCATTTCCACTATAATTTTATGATAAAGTTAGTTAAAGCATATAAGTTTTATTCATAGATAACAAAAGCAGGATTCTATAAAGAAATAAATATAAGATTATGGATGTTTTGAATAATATTTTATTGAATAGAGAAGGGGAAGGGAAAATGGAATCAGACGTTTTCAGAGTAATGACACATATTACAAACCTCAGTGTGACTGATGGAATTCAACCAAGCCACAAAAGCAATACTGGGATTTTCTTGAGTTTCATTGATTTTTCCATATGAAATAATTGGAGCCTTTTTATAAAAAACATCACCTGGAATCCAGAGAGAAATTTCAACAACGCCGCTCAGCTTAAATCCAACGATATTAGTTTGAGTCGTTCCGATGTTTGAATGCTCACATGCTGGAATCTCATTAAACTGAACCAAGCGTCAGTGACTTTCACTTTCTGCCTTTCAGTTTGTTTTAGTCTCAAAACGTCCGACAACACAAACGCTCCACGAACCCAGTGACCGGTTCCATTCGGGGGGGAAACGCGTTGAAAGAGCTGATCTACTTGTCAGAACCCACAGAGATCCAGATGTGCAGGTGCAGAGTCGGGTGGAAACACAGCTGTGGTTCTGTCGGGGGCCAGAAGCTGTCGGCCGGGGGTTCGAACCCTCTGACTGAGGGCTGTTTACCTCCTGACGTACGTGAGGACAAGTGGAAACTGGGACTTTGGCTTCATTTCAGTTTTATAATGTAAATAAAGGATTTACATTACATGTCTTTGTTATTATTATCAACTTTTGTATTTGTACAGACCATATTCACAAATCACAATTTGTCTCATAGTTCTTAACAAGTGGAGAAATCCTCAGACAAAACAAGGTGTGAAACTGATCTAAATGATTTTTGTGTGACTTATTTTACTGCATGTTGTGTTGTTTTTAAATCCTTTACCACTTGTAGGCTCATGTTAGATTCCTGCCGGACAGAAGCTGAGATAGAAAAGAAGAAATATTACAGGAACCAACCTGACCTGAGACGAGGATGAAGATCAGGGATGCAGACGAACGTGTGGAGATCTGGTTCTGTGGGGTCTTGATGGGACTTGATGGGTCTTGATGGGATTTGATGGGACTTGATGGGTCTTGATGGGATTTGATGGGACTTGATGGGTCTTGATGGGACTGAGGGGTTTTCCTGAATCTGAAGAGGAGTAGGAAAATACAATAACTGCTACTTGAAATGATCAAATCTAAGAAACCATCAATCCAAAGCAATTTCATCCAAAGCAATTTCATCTTTAGACGTTTAAACATTTAAAGACCTTCTGACTGTGAGAGAACCATCTGCTTTGTTTGGTCCTCAGACGTTCATCAGGTCAAACCCACAGGAATCAGAAAGTCTGCAGGAACTTTTCTCGATTCCTTCACTGAGCGTCAGACACTAGAGAAACACACAACGTCTCTGTGAGTTCCTCTGAACATGAAAGCAGCCGCCCTGCTCTCCTCCCGCTCAGCTGTCCGTGAGTTTCTCCGAGGCAGTGAAAGCTCGGCCTGAACCTCTGCCAGCGACACATGCACGAGTCTTATCTGGGCCGAGAGATGGATCCCATCAATTGCTGTGATTTTATTTTTAAGAAGACAGACGCCGGGTGCTGCCACGACCAGAATACACCAAGACAAACTGTGGAGTCCACTGCTGCTCCGAGGAATGTGTGTGTGTGTGTGTGTGTGTTAGTGTGTGTGTGTATATGTGAGGGTGAGTGTGTGTGTGAGGATCTACACAGTCTTCCACAATAGTCGGATTAAGTATCACCTCTTTTAAATGTCAACAGCGCCTGTCACACACACACACAGATACACACACACACACACACACACACTCACATATACTCACACACACACACCTCCGGACTACTGGGAGGTAACGCTAAACAAACACAGACTTACCTGGACAGGTAACCTGAGAGCAGATCCACCTTGAACCCCCTCTGCTCCATAACCCCTGCACCACCAGCCCACTTCCTGCCTGAGTCTCACGAGCATTAGTGAGCGCTGCCGGGCCTCAGGCTGTGTGTGTGAGTGTGTGTGTGTGTGTGTGTGTGTGTGCATGTGTGTGTGTGTGTGTGTGTGTGTGTCCTTAATGGATCTGGGGACCAAGCAGGTAGAGAATAGGAGGAGAGAGGCAACAGGAGGATGAAGAGTGATTGGTGAGGTGTGAAGACGAGCAAATCTGGTCGGACAGGTGATCTATGGCCACAGTGAAAAGAGGAGGAGAGAATAAAAGACGGGGTTTAAAGAAGGGATTTGAACTGATAGGAGGGCAGCCGTCGCCTAAAGGTTAAAGATCAGAGGATCTTAGGCTCAAATCCCACAAATCCCTCAAACAGCGGAGGAGGTTTGAGTCGGGAGTTGAAACGTTTAGTCTTTAAATAAACTGCAGCTGTGGATATGACAGACTTTAATTCAGAAATGATAAAAGACGTCTGATGAATCTGGATATTCGATTTAATATTTAAAAAAACAACTTGAGTTTCAAGCACAAGAAGAAAAGCAAAACTGCTGCAGATAAAAGAAAAATAGTAATTTGTAAAAGGATAAAAGTGGAATAAATGCTTCAGTTAGTCTGTCCCATCTCAAAGGATCGTGTAATATGTTATAGTATATTTTATCTTCGCTTATCGTATCATATCTTATTGGATCAGATCTTAGCTCATCTTGTATTTTGGTATCTTATCTTAACTCATCTAACGGTCATGCTTTGAGGAAACACCACTTCAAGCTCAGCCCAGTGTTTGTTACAGATCACAAGCTCAACTTCTCTGTGACAGGGAAACAGTGTCATGTACATTATTATTATTATTGTTATTATTATTATGAATACACACAGTGTTACATACGGGAGCTTTTGTGGTTTGTGGAAACTTTCTGTGGCTCCTCGTTACCGTGACAAAACAAACTGAGAGTCGAGGTAACCTGACTCCACCTGTCTGAAAACACTGCAACAGTCTGTGTGTGTCTGTGTGTGTGTTGTGTGTGTGTTGTCTCTGTGTGTTGCACAAGCATGTTTAAGGGTAGTGTAACCATGATCGTATCAGTGGTCAAAGAAGTAGAAATGTCGCGAACAACTTTTGTAAAAATAGTTTATAGTAGCAGTTGAAAGTTTTCTAAACTGTAAATACACATGTGAAGTATCAGTACTAGATACTCATGTGTTTAAGTACCAGTGCTGCAGGGTCACGTCATCCTCAACTCATATTCAAATAAATAAAAACCTGAAACTTCACAGCTGATGCTTTTATAGTTTGAGACATTACGACAGTTGTTTTCACCACGTGAGTCCGAGCGCTGAGCACCAACCGCTCGGCCTCCGTCCCGACCTGAGGCCTGAAGTGGCTGCAGGTTCTGTGTGTGTGTGTGTGTGTGTGTGTGTGTGTGTGTGGGAGAACAGGTGGACATAGTTTCTGTCAAACACACAGAGATTGATGGAGCGGGTTAGAGCGCCGGCCGAGGGGATTCTCT
Source organism: Platichthys flesus (assembly GCF_949316205.1). Lineage (NCBI taxonomy): Eukaryota > Metazoa > Chordata > Actinopteri > Pleuronectiformes > Pleuronectidae > Platichthys > Platichthys flesus. Next base: position 19,503,348 of record NC_084962.1, read on the forward strand.
TACAGTAATGGCAGAGACGGAGACAGCTGGGCTCAGCACATTGGACTCTGTTGTGTGCATGTGTGTGTACGTATGTGCATATTTGTGCAGCTCATGTGTTTGTCCTCATCGTGTATTGTGTTGCCGCTGAAACAACAAGAAGATACGAGGCCACGAAGAGACGAGAGACAGCTCAAGTGTGAAAAGGTTATTTTGGGGATTTTATTTTATTTAAAAAGTGTTTTCTTTTTTAGAAAGTATTATCCATATTGATTTTTTTCTTCAATTTATATTTTTAATATATTTTATTACTGCATTACAGCCAGTTCCTAAGGAAAAAACAAAAACACATTCAATGAAATGTTTACAAATATTAAATCTACTCTGTAGATTAAGCCACGCACGTTGTTATATTTAATTTATTTCCAGTGGTGGGAAGTAGCGAAGTAGAAATACTTCGTTACTGTACTTAAGTAGATTTTTCACATATCTGTACTTTACTTGAGTATTGATTTTTCCTGATGACTTTTTACTTTTACTCACTACATTTGAACACAAATTTCGGTACATTCTACTTCGTATATATAAAGAAGTGCAAATAGGGTATTGTTAAAAATATATTCTTACTGCTTGTATAACAGAGCAGGTCAAGGATCTCCGGGAGAAGACAAACACATTTGAGGAGTAACCGAATATACTCGAGGCGTTTAAGCTGGGCCTTCGACAGGCCCGACCTTTGGGCTGACCTTTTTGTCGGTCTGTTTCTGTATCTGTCTTACCTGCCTGCCTACCTGATAGAACCTTGCAGTCCCTTTGTACTCAGGATCTTTGGTTGTATCTGAACTGACCAGCCTGTCAGCACTCTCGGTTTTGTGGCCAATTTAGGTTTTGAACATTTCCTTCGTAAACACCTGATTGTGTAAATAAAATTCCATACATGCACTTATCTCCCTACGTTTGTGTTCTTGCACACTAAGTCCTGCCTCGTTCCACTGAACATATCAGAATATGGATTGAATTTTCTAAAGGCTTGTCCGAGTAAATTCCGAAGCTGTGGAACCTACGTGTGAATCATTTAAGAACAGAAAGTCACAGGTAAAACATTTCCATTGTTTCTTCTCTGTACTAGTGCTGTTCAGGCTGTTAACAAAAGAGAAACTATCTTATTCCGTGTGCTAGAACTTGTTTCCCTTTGTTGAGTTATCATAAGGGGCATTGTGTATCATTCCTGCTACTGATGAAACCTCCATTGTTTAGTGATATTTACAGAATTACACTTTGTAAATATCTAAATGACATTTAGTGGTTATACTGTGGTCTATTAGTGTTCTTAGGTAGACACAAGAGGCACTTGAAGTTCAGATGCACTAGTCCATTACTATTTGAACCTCAGCATCTGGGGAATATACATATAATATACATTATATGTATATTGTTGTTATAATTTCAGTTTAAATAAATCCTGAAGAGAACAATTTGGGGTTGTTTTGTGTCTGTGTAGGCCTACTATAAAAAGCACTTTGCATTTTAAATTGTTGTACTTGTACTTTTACTTTTGATATTTGAGTACATTTCAACACCAGATACTTTTGATACTTAAGTCGATTTAATATGAGCTACTTTAAGACTTTTACTCAAGTCAGTCTCTGACGGTTGACTTATACTTTGACCGGAGTCACTTCCAGATAAGATATCTGTACTTTTACTCAAGTATGGCTTTCAAGTACTTTATACACCACTGTTTATTTCACTCTAATCACTTTTCTTATTATTTTTCCTTCTGCAGTAATGTGATGTCTTTGGCGAACTCTAGTGGCCGTTAGTGGAAATGTTTCACATGAACCGTCTTTTTAGAAAACAGTGAAGTCCAAATGAAAGGTAGATAACAGAAATTATATTTTCACAACTTAAGATATTGAATTTGATTTGGTATTGGGTGATTTCTGTTGTTTTTATTTTCTATTAATAGAAACACATTCTGGAGATGTGACTGAGGTGAGGGAGGAAGTCAGGTGACAGGAAGTCCACAGAGGGAGCAGGTGGAGGAGGAGTCACTGTTTTTGTTTTTAAAGTTTGACCTCAGAGTTAAAACTGTGATGTCAAAACTCCATTCTACTCAACAAAATACCTATTCTAACCCAAACCATGACACACAGACGTGGAGATGATGTCACTTCCTGTCATCACAGATTTATCCAGATGTTAAAGAAGCTTCTGACGGCCGAAACTCCAACAACCTCCAACGTGGACAAAGAAGTTTCTGCAACAAGCTCTCGTTCCCCAAATGTTTCCATTCTCAGTCAAGAGGTGCCACTCGCACACAAGCGTCGCACACAAGAGTCGCACACAATGCTGCTCACATGATTAGCCTTTCAATCCACTCGTCCCACTTCTTCTAACCGGTGGACAAAGCTGAGGAGCCGTGAACCAGATGTGGGTCGTGCGCAGGTTTTCCTTCTACTTCTCACGTCCAAGGTGCAACAGCTGTAAAAAAAAAACAGAGTACACAAAGCAGAACACACCGGTGTGTAGTTCGAGAGGAGGATGTTTAATCACACATCCTTCAGAAGCACAGAGCCGCACAATGCTCCAGTCAAGGCCAAGTCGCTTAAGCGTTTTTTTAATCAAAGGAAAAATTCACTCAATTTAAGCAACAATGGCTTTTTCTTCCTCTTATTATATTTTGCAGAGTTTATGACAGTCACCTCTACTGTGCCGTCGCTCTGTGTCCCTCTGCCGGGACCTTCTGTCCAATGGGCTGTGATTGAAGACACACAAAGAGACGAGGTTCTGAAGGAGCACGGACGGAGGTTTGTCTGATCCATAAAATACAAAAGTATGACCATGATACGTTTCTGGGGAGAGAAGAGGAAAGTTCCTGTTCTTATTATTATTTTAGAATCTTTTATTGGGTTTATTTCATGTGGCAGATTGAGCTCGTCAAACTGAAGCGTAGAGAAGGAGGAAGATAAATGACATATAAATCAAACAAATCATTTGGAGAAAAAGAAAAACTATTGTCAATTCACAGAAATTATGACTTTCACACGACGCATCAGTCGTTTATAACTTTTCAGCTAAAACAAAACGAGTTGTGAAGGCCGTAAATAATACAATTTATAAATGTTAAGGTTACAAATTAAACTCCATCCACCTTGTAATTGTGTCTATTAACTCATATCATCATATTTTCATTATAGAAATACATATTAAACATTTATAAAGATATTTACTCTCAATGTGAGAATTTGTTTTAACTTGATCACAACCTTAAGTTCAGTTATATTTTGTCAGCTCTGGCGATGAGACTCTTTAAATTTGAATTTCGTTTTATTTTTTGTTTTAATTGATTATTAGTAAAGTCTTATTGTGATTTCAGAAGATATTTATCAGCTTTAATCAGCAGATTTTTGCTTTAATTTCAAGGTTTTCCTAAATAGGTTTGATTCAGCTCAGCTATAGGCTATATACAATTTTTCAACCTGTATAAATAGATTTGTATGTTCTGCCAATAACACATTATTATACACATTATGTTTTGTAGCTGCCTCTTGCAGATGATCTGGACAGAAGACGCAGAGCAAGAGCTTCTTCAATCTTCTGCATTTTACTATCACAAGTTTTTGCATCTTTTAAAACATCAGTCACAGAAGATACGAGTAAATAAAAAGGAATAAATGATAACTAAACACAGAATAACACGTCCAGCTGTGATACTGAATATCGTGAGCGACAGGAATGATTCTTTTCAGCAAATAAAAAGGAGCCAACATGAAACCCTGAGTGATGCAGCTGCAGAGAGCAGCCATTCTTCCCGTTTGGGGGAGAAAGGGACATTTCTAAACTGAGGTCTGACGGTGGGATATTGATTGAGCAGCGAACCTTGGACGGCTCGGAGCCTACACCTCTCGCTCGCCTCCTCTCCCTCAAGTATTGTTGTGGTCCCACTTTATGGAGGAGGCCGACCTTCAACTCGCCAGAACACAGAGCAAAACCAAAACACTTAGTCTCCCGGTGAAACAATCGGACGGTTATTATAGCCGGAAATTCACCGGAGCCTCACTGACGGACAAAAAAAGACTAATTATTTCTCAAAACGTCCATCTGCTCTTATTTAGAAAAAGGACAAGGAGACGCAAAGTACAAAATATTACTTAAAAAAGGTTATTTAAGCTGAAGGGTCCGTTTCTGAAGGATTCTCCCTCCCGTTGAATCAGAGTTCAAAGACCCTCCTGAAGCAAACAGTGGATCTGCAGAGAGAGGCTCCGGGGCAGGGACGCACTCCAGCTCACACAAACACAGAAAACTAATTCTGTTGCTCCAGGTTCTCTGTGAAATACAGCTGCAACATATATAAGTAGTCACGTGGAGTCAGATGTATTTATATAGATATTAAATATATAGATATAGATATGTTAAAATCAGAGGGAGAGAAAGACACATAAGATTGATGAAGTCAAAAGCTTGGTCCCCGTTTGTTTATAGACGAGATTGAGGGGATTGAAGTGAGTTGTTGTGAGTATACACACACACACACACACACACACACACACACACACTGAAACACAAAACTATATACTACTGATAAAATACTGTTCAAGACACTATTAGAGCAAATCCTGAATTCAAACTGTTACACAAGTAAAAGTATAAAAGTCAGTAGATTAACTTTTCAAATTTTTGCTTAAATCCTTTTTCAGACAAAGTGTTGACATTTTGTTCATTAACAGATTTTATAAAAGGAGAGAAGAAGTGTATTTATTTTTAAACTAGACTAAATTAAATAATTATACAAATCAGAGTTTTCTTTATACCTATAACACATCTGGAACAACCTTTTAATTTACTCTCCAGATGTCTTTGGATGTTATTCGGGACATAAATCCTCATTTCTTATCTTCTTCATACACTTTTAAAAACAGAAAGATGATGTTATGATCCCCTTAGTTGTACAGAATGTAAGTATTTGTATCTTTTGAACACATTAAACCGAACGTTGGTTCTTCTGTCCTACGAGACGGAGCCGTCTGAACTCAGCTGTTCTGTAATCAGCTGTTTGCTGTGTGCTGCAGAGGACGTGTGTCCCTTTAGCTGAAGATTAACTTTAAGTATTGATCTCATCTCATCCAGATCAGGGGGTTTGAAAAAGCCAGAGGGCCGCCCGTCGCACAACGCTTGGAAAAAGGCAACATCTGGATTTCTGTGCTATCACGAATCTGAAATTTTAAAGACATAACACACAACTGAACATCTGTCCTGAAGTGATTATTAGTGTCTTTCCTGAGGCGACTAAATATCAGAACTTTGCCTTTTATCAAGTCAAACTTATTTAGTCTGTTCAATGTGTACACCCCCAGCCAAGTGAAAACCAGGTCTGAACTACATCATGACATTACAACAGATACGTGTTTTAATGTGCCGCTTTTTAACACAACACAGGGACATTTACACAAAATGGCGACCGACGTACAACAGGGGACATGGCGATAAGAAATCACAAATTCTTCTTAATCTACTGTAACTTCAAAAGAACGGTTTTCAAGGAATCATTGTGGATTTCCAGAACTTTCCAGAGCGGACGACACACTGTGATTTTGCAGGGTAACACTTTGTCAATTTTGACCTGTTGATCTGTCGCCGTCCTTGTTCCGGTCAATGATTGACTAACGGCTGAGTTGTCCTGGTTGTCGACCCAACGCACCCAAAGGAGCGCATCAATATAACCGGAGTGAGTCGACTATGAGCTGCTGGTTTCGGGGTCGCACCATGGACCTGTACACAGCAGCTCTCCTCCTGGGAGCCCTGACCTGCACCGGTAAGAAACAAACTATTACAACTATGAATCAGGGAAATATTGAAAAAGAATTGTGATGGAGAGTGATTTGCTTCACGGGGGGAAATCACCTCATCGGATCAAATGTTTAACTGTCAATCAACATTAAGAGAGAGATTTGTTTTGTTCTTAGAAACAGATCTAAGAAAAGCCAATTGAAGTGGAAACACAAACATAGTTTATCTGATATTAATGATTCCGTGGATAATATCTCAAATATCACATTTAATTACATGTGAGTCATTAGGACAATATGAAAGGTTCTGAATTGCTTTTCCTCCCTTTTTCCTGACTGAGAGGAAAAATAATATGATTTAATGTTTTGTTTGGATACATATAATTCAAATTGTCCTTCAGATGAATTTAGTTTGGTTTGAATCTAATGTTATGAAAAACAAATTTGAAGACTAAATACTAAAAGGAACAGGCTGAGCCAACGGTGGCTCTTCTAATTCACTTCTACAAAATTAAATAAAAACTACAAACATAGAAGACACAGCAATAACAGCTGGTCACGCAATTAACCCTTTGGTGTCCGAGTGTTGGGGTTAAAGTTTCCACCTGATAATCTAACTTGTTGTCTGATTATATCAACTAAGGTGTCCCCCAGGGTTCAATCTTAGGTCCTACAATTTTTGTTAATACTCTCAAACAACCACAAACCTCAAATCTGTCCCAAAGACTCAATTTAAATAACTATGAGGTTCTTTTTAACACTTTATTATTTAGTGATCTAATTAAAAAAAGTTCCCTTGTAGCTTTGTTCTCATCTTGTTTATCAACATTTTGCTTCACTCATTAAATTATGAAACCAGAGTTAGGGGCTGAGTCCGAATGTAGCTTATGTTTTATTGACATTGAAATGTTTATTCTGATTCTAGTGAGCGGTACAGACGTCAGAGGCTACGCCAAAACCGAAGGGGCGTGGATCCTCTCGCTGAACAAGCGTCAGTACACGTTGAGCTCTGCTGCTGAATGTGCCACCAAATGTGACAGTGAAACCACTTTCACCTGCAAGCAAGTTCACACACACACACACACACACACTGTGTATTAGACCTTCACCAGCTGAGCTGGACTCAAGCCTCAGCATCTCAACCCGACTCTGTGTCTCTCACAGGGCGTTCATGTACGTTGAGAAGGATCAGGAGTGTTGGACGGCCACGGAGAACTCCAAATCAGAGACGATCCTGCGTCGACCCAGTGCAGCTTTATATGAAAAACAAGGCAAGACTTGATGTTGTCTCCTCATCACACTGTGGTTAATGTTTAGACTGTTTTTGCGTGATCAGCGATGTTTGGACTGTGTCTGCAAACACAGTGGAGAGGAGGTTAAACAGCCCGAGTTGCATCACTGGACGGAACAGTCTGATGAGCTTGATTAGCCGATCAATATTTACAGCAGTGAGCAGAACAACAATCGTTCCACCTTATTAGCAGTTACATTTCAATCAGGGGTCAGATGTGATGTTGATTGTGTCTTGTGTTGTGCTCTTGTTTTCTCTTCTTGTGTAGAATACCTCCAGGAGTGTGTACATGGACTGGGAACAGATTACAGAGGAACAAAGTCCAGAACAAAGTCGGGAAAGACGTGTCAGAGATGGAAAGCGAAGTTCCCACACGTGCCGAAGTATGAATCCACATGTTTTGTATGAATCCACATGTTTTGTATGAATCCACATGTTTTATACGTATTCACATGTTCTATCATTTCACATCACGTCATCCTGTCGTTTGATATCTCTCCTCTGTTCTCAGCATGACACCAGAGACTCACCCCCTGGCAGACCTGGACTCTAACTTCTGCAGAAACCCTGATGGAGACAGCGGGGGGCCCTGGTGTTACACCACCGACTCCAGAACCCGGTGGGAGCACTGCAACGTAGCCAGCTGCACCGGTGAGATCCATCTGTCGGTGATATTGTTATTAATATTAACACTTGGACCCAGTAGCCTGCCAACTACCAACAGTCCCCTAATGGAACCACATCTAAAGTCACTGGATTGGTTCATATCGGACCTCCAGGTCTCTTTTGCCTCCATGGACATTCGAGCCGCCCGTGTAGTGTGACATGTGTTTGTGTTTGTGTGTGTGTGTGTGTGTGTGTCCTACAGAGGAGTGTATTCACTGCAGTGGTGAGGACTACAGAGGAAAAATCTCCACCACTCAAAGCGGCTTCGCTTGCCAACGCTGGGATTCCCAGAAACCTCACAACCACGGTTACATCCCCAGCGCGTACGACCACACAAACCGCACCTGAATTTACAAATCTACCATTAGCAGGATTTACTGGAGTCAATACACACACATGAGATTTGCTAAAGCGAACACACAGTCCTATGTATCCTTTCTCTAGTCTCCCAGAAAAGTATCTTGAAGAGAATTACTGCAGAAACCCTGATGGAGACCCCCGACCCTGGTGCTTCACCACCAGCTCAACCAAGAGATGGGACATCTGCTCCATTCCCCGCTGCGGTAAGTCTTCCTCTGTTTTTAAAAAAACGCTATTAAAAGTATAAAATCACGATAATACCGACAACAGGTATAAACATTCAGCACAGAATCAATTTACAGGAAAAACCAGAGTAAATTTATCCAGAGAATCATGATGTGGAAACTTGTGTTTACTATTACTAGTGTTTTACAATTAATCAAATAACAGATATGAAAATTGATGATGAAAGTAATGATTCTTATTCCTCACCAAGCCGTCTCGTCCTCTGTCCTCAGCCTCCGAGCCGCCCACCATCGTCCCGGAGCTGACCTGTGCCACCGGCGAGGGCCTGGCCTACCGAGGCACCGTGGCCGTGACCGAGTCCGGCAAAACCTGCCAGAGCTGGTCGGCTCAGACGCCGCAGAGACACAACCGCACCCCGGACAATTACCCCTGCAAGTACGAGCTCACATTAACAACACAACAACAACACCACAAATTAGTTCATGTTCTACCTGGTGACGGCGTGATTACGTGTTTATTTGCTAGAGGCCTCGATGGAAACTACTGTCGTAATCCTGACAATGAGAGGATGCCCTGGTGCTACACCACCGACGCCGAGACGCGCTGGGAGTACTGCAGGGTGCCGAGCTGTGGAGCCGGAACAGGTACCAGACGCCCGGGGTGTGATGGACTCACAGCTGCAGCAGCTTCAGAGGAAAACTGACTAACAAATCACAGTCGTTAGTTGGTATGATTATGTAGAAGGTCAAATGTAAAGCAGTGGTTCTCAGTCTAGGGGTGAAGATTATTTCTGGGGGTTCAAGGGATGATTTCAATAAATCAATTATTATTAAGAGAACAATCAAACATTAAATATTTTAGTTACTAGAGATTTAAAATAGAGCCTTTCAAAAAGATTATATCTAAGTACTGTTTTAGATAGTGGTGACAGTTTGTAGATAGATGCATTTTGGAAAAGATCAAGACAAAGGAGTTTGAAATAATGAGTTAAACTGTTCAAACTGAATTTACCTCAGTATAGACTGTATTCTCGTGTCCCTCAGACGAGGCCATGGCCCCCCCGGAGGAGGACGACTGTTACGTGGGCGATGGGACGAGTTACCGTGGAATCACGTCAGAGACCATCAGCGGAAAGAAATGTCAAAGCTGGAGCTCCATGACTCCTCACAGCCACAAGAAGACTCCACAGGAGTACCCCGCGGCGTGAGTCCGTCCATTACCTCCAGTGAAGCTCAGAGAACGTTGTCAAGTACCGTTCATATAAAGACTAAAGCAGAGATGACATGAGTTCAGGGGTTTGGCCACAAGCTGACTCACCTGTCTCTGCGTGTGGTTCATTTCAAACTGGTATCGAATTCAGAGGTTGAACTGTAAATGGCTCAGGTTTGATTTCCCAGCGGAATGTGTCCGAGAAGTCACATTGAATAAAAGCAAATGAATCTCACGCTGGAGGAGCCAAAGTGGCTGAGACCCACAGCGAGCTACATGTAACTGGCGTGTTGGGTTGTCACATACATGATGAATGATGTGTGAGGATTAGCCAACGAACACTGGACCAGTTCTGACCCAGAGCCAATCACAGCTGCTGCTGACTGGAGCGTATTCTGAACCCAAACAGTCTGCACATTGAACGGCTGTAGGACTGCATTCATGAAAACAAACCACTTCATAGTCTATTTTATTAAAACCTTAGCACAACAGCCGTATTGCTAGTTGGAATGAGAATTCCATTAGTGTTTTATATATATATAATATCGTAGATTGAGATCAATATGGTATATTTGGCCAGACTTTTCTCTTAAAATCTATATCTGTTGAAAATTGGCAGAATTTGCTCAAACAGCGTCGACTTCTCCGGCTACTTTCAAAGTCAAAGGCCAATCCTGCCCCCTGGTGGTAATTTCAGTTTGCCTCTATAGGACTTAAATACAAAGGCTGCTGGTACCTGCTGCTCTGATGTTCCAGAGTTTCTCTTTTCACAGGGACCTCAGGAGGAATCTGTGCAGGAACCCAGAAGGAGACCGAGCTCCTTGGTGTTACACCATGGACCCTAGTGTCCGTTGGGAGTATTGCAACTTGGAAAAATGTAGCGCCATCGTTCCAGGACCACCAGGACCACCCCCACCCAAACCCACCGTACCCCAGATCCCTTCCACCGTCACCCAGGCCCCAGCAGCGACAGGTCGGTCAACCCGTCTGTCAGAGTTTGAGATTGTTTGTAATTTTTTTGAATCCTTTATTCACCCCCTGGCTTCTCTTTGTGTATCTATGTCAGACTGTAAGATTGGAAATGGAGGAACATACCAAGGTCCAACCTCCATAACCATCCTGGGTGTGACTTGCCAGGCCTGGAGCGCTCAGAGTCCTCACCAGCACAGCAGCTTCACCCCAGTGTCCCACCCCACCAAGGGCCTGGAGGGAAATGTAAGTGAGCTGCACTCAGACCTGTCGACATCTCGATATTGAAATTAATGTTGACCGCTGGCGAAGTCGTGAATATCTCCTTGTTTGTCACCGGCAGAGCTGCAGAAATCCAGACAACGACGTGAACGGGCCGTGGTGCTACACCACCGACAGAAACAAGAAGTGGGACTACTGTCAGATCCCTGACTGTGGTACGTGAACATTATCAGAACCACAGTGGTAAGTTTAGAATGACGTGGAGGTCTGTGACCTATACTGCAGCTGAACACCAGGGGGCGATCCAGATGGTTTGCCTTCACTTTTGTTTAGCTAGTTAGTTGAAGCCCTGGCCTGGCTACCAGACATTTTGATTTCTGCCTCAACCCTCTGGTCAAACTTAACCAGATCCTTCCAACCTATGGTAAAGTTTAAATAATGATCTTCTTGGCAGTTGGACTGGAATGCGGTTCACCAGTCACCAAACCCAGGCGCTGTTTCGGACGTATTGTCGGCGGCTGCGTTTCCAAACCTCACTCGTGGCCGTGGCAGATCAGCCTCAGGACCAGGTGAGCACGCCAACACTAAATCATTATTCACAAAAACATGATGTAATTATACCGTCCAGCTTGTATCCTTAATGGTTTGTCTCTTTCCACCAGTGCGGGATTTCATTTCTGTGGAGGAACTCTGATTCACCGTCAGTGGGTCCTCACGGCTGCCCACTGCCTGGAGAGGTCAGGGACACTCAGACACATCTGAACACAAAATCCTACAGTTAAACAGCCACTGGTTAACTGGTGTGTGTGTGTGTGTGTGTGTGTGTGTGTGTGTGTGTGTGTGTGTGTGTGTTGGTAAATGTGATGAACCGTAGGTCCAAGCGGCCTCAAGCGTACCTGATTGTCATGGGAGTCCACACTGAGCGAGCCAATGAGCCGTCCAAACAGGAGCGCAGGCTGGTGAAACTGGTGATGGGACCGAACGGAGCCGACATCGCTCTGCTCAAACTGGAGAGGTGAACATGGGACGGATCCTTGAACCACCACAGATACACTGACACTACAACTATTACTCATTTACTGCTGCTGCATATACAGATACAGCACAGCTAATGCTTTAGTCACTTTTGGGGATTATATATGCAAATTTAGGCCTGAAAACACAGTCTGTAAATAAAGATGGAGGCACCTCCTGGATCAGAATCAGAATTTGTTTTGGTAAAGAAGGTGCATACATTGAACAAAGAACATAAAAACACAATAAGTACTTCACATTAGAAAGAAATAACTATACATAAAACTAACAAAACAAAATAAATGCAAAAACAAGACAGAACATTGCGCACCAAATCACCGAAGCAGCCTTACGCGGCGCCATCTTAGATCTTAACTAGAATATTCCTCCTGCCGAGAAATTTCGAAATGGGTGCCTAGAATTTGCCGGTTCCGGACTAAATCTTTTTTTTTGGGGGGGAAGAGAGACAGACTGTGTCAATTTGAGAGAGGGAGAGGGAGACACAGAGAGAGAAAACCAGAGTAGAGAGAGAGACCCAGAGAGAGAGAGAGAGAGAGAGAGAGAGATAGACTGGCTGGTATAAAAGAGAGATAGAGAGAGACAGACTGGCTGCTTTAAGAGAGAGAGACAGACCCATATATATATAGAGAGAGAGGGAGAGAGAGAGAGAGACTTGATCAGTAGGTGGCTCTATCAGTAACACTGCATACACACTCATAGGTCTCTTCAGGTCAGGAATCTGATGAAGTGTGTGTGATTTGGGACCAATTGCTAAAACTTCATTTTCACCTTGACCACTAGGTGGCACTATCCCTATCAATGAATACACCCTCATATATCTGTTCAGGTCTGGCATCTGATGACGTGTGTCAAATTTGGGGCAGATTGCGCACACTTCATTTTCAGACCGACCACTAGGTGGTGCTATCACTATTAGTGTGCATGCAGTAATGGTCTTGACTTCATAAGGTGTTGACTCTGATCATGTCACAGAATTTTGGGGTCGATTGCTAAAACTTAATTTTCAGAAACCGACCACTAGGTGGCGCTATCACTATCACTTCATTCACACTAAAACAGGAATGGGATGAAGAGCCAATCATATCGTAGCTCAAATCATTGAGGGTTGTATATTTAAAAAGTTCAATAGTCCCCTTCTGAAAGACAATGATAGACCTGCCCTCACCTGGACTTGATCTCTCCACCTCTGGGTCACTGCCCCTCCGCTAGTTTATAAATAGATCTCACTGTCTCCTTTCCCCCCTCTGGCCCCCCTCCTCAGCGTGTGTGACTTCACTAACGACGCACCTGTGACACTAATTCAAAATCTGTAACTCCTGTCCGTGAAATGAAAACACCGTGGAAATCACAAGGCTTGGACGAACAAGTACATATCTATATTATATTTTAGAGTCAAAAAATGAGGCTGTAAGAGCAGTTTAGAAACGTACTTCTCATTTCATGAATTCTCCTCCGAGAATCATCATTAGTTTTAATTGAAGAGACATTTTTTCACGCTCTAGCACCGACATCAATCAAATACTTGAGAGTTTTGAGAGTGACATGTCTGCGAAGGAGACAATCTCACCACCTCAAATATCTAAAAATCATGTCTGAGGACCTCCGTTTGGGGATTTGAGAGTGGGAATAGTAATATGTAGTGCATGGCGTTGCGCCATGCAATGCACTGCCTAGTGGTGCCTGCACCCATAATAAGGATGGAGCTATGCCACCAATCAAGAAGCACAGTATTAGTCCTCAGCTGTCAATCAGTCTTTGAGAAAAATGTATTTGACGTGTGTTCCAGCTCTTTAGTTTGGCTCATGACCCATCTGCTAACATGGAGGAGGCAGCACTTATAACCGATACAGCAGCCAGCCACCAGGGGGCGATTGAAATGGTTCCTTTGGGGAGCTGTTATTTAAATCACTGTGAATAAAACCTCTTGGTATTTTTGGTTCGTTCAAACTCAACAGTCCGTTTGAGGACGTCAGCTCGAGCTCCTGATGTGTGTGTAACAGATTAACCAGGATCTAAAATGCTCTCCACTCTTTATTGATGGTGATGTTGTGTTTTCAGTCCGGCTCTGATAAACGACAAAGTCCTGCCGGCGTGTCTCCCAGACAAAGATTACATCGTCCCCAGTGGAACCGAGTGCTACGTCACTGGTTGGGGTGAGACTCAAGGTACAGTACGTGTTTGTGCTGATGTCTTTGTGGGGACCTGGTTCATTGTTACACACTACGAGGTCTTTTGAAAAGTGAGGACGTTTTGGTTTTCACTTCTTAAAAACATTACATTAGAGCCTTTTCCAGGTAATTTATTGATTTTGTTTTGGACCCTGATGGTGGATAACAGCAGGAAGTGTGTGTTGCAGGCACTGGGGGTGATGGCATCCTGAAGGAAACTGGTTTCCCTGTGATCGAGAACAAGGTCTGTAACCGTCCGTCCTACCTGAACGGACGAGTCAAAGAACACGAGATGTGCGCCGGAAACATCGAGGGAGGGCACGACAGCTGCCAGGTACCAAACCAGAAACACTTAGAAAACTACACAAGCATCACATTGTGACGCTATAACACTTTATTCTACTGGTCTGTACTTTTTTAACCAGCATTTCCCCTTGAAATATAAATGAATAACTCATAATTCCTTCGAAAAAGGGAAAGAAGGAAGGGAAATATTACAGAATTACAGACCAGTAAATTAAAATGGTCAAATTAAAAGTAAAAGCATTAGAGAATTGTTTTCTCATGGTTGGGAGAGTTGAGTTTCTCTATAAATCTAAGGTCTCTCTCTTTTGTAAAGCGCTTTGAGATGATGTATGTTTTGAACCGTCCATGACCTCATCCAAACTGTGATTTCAGACAATTCAGATAAAAAAAACTAGATCTGTTATTTTAGGTATCAGTAGGTTTTTACCAAACACCAAAAGTCACTTGATTTGAAACTGTCCTTCCTGCTTGGACAGTGTTTCCTTCCTGTCTGAGTGAAGTTGAAACCATCGTCATGTGTGTGTTTGTCTCCGCAGGGCGACAGCGGTGGCCCCCTGGTGTGTACCGCTCAGAACAAGTACATCCTGCAGGGCGTCACTTCCTGGGGTCTGGGATGCGCCAACGCCATGAAACCCGGCGTCTACGCCCGAGTCTCCAAATTCAAGGACTGGATCGAGGCAACCATCAAAGCCGGTTAAATCAAAAACAAAACTTTCCACCCAAACAGCTTCAAACACGTCACAGACAGGGGTTGATTTTAGATTTTAGATTTTTGAAGATGTGCTGACGTGTCTGTTTGGTATTTTCTGATGTTAACAAAGTGTCACTGGAGCTGAAGTGAAATTAAACCGAAGCACAATAAGCAAAGTTCTGGTATTGAAAAGTAAATATGTGTTTTCTGTAAGAGCTGAAAAATAAAACTTGATACAAAGGAAATGTGGAAGTCATACTTTATAGAAATTGTATAAAAAACTATTTCCTTGATTTCATCAACATGTCAACATGTTGTTGCAAAAGCAAAATGAACATACACACACATACACAAAATCAAACACAATCACACACTTGTTGTTTCCTTGTTGCTCGTCAGGTCGACTTTTAAAAGTGTCTTTGTTTGTTGGTTCTCCAGCGGATTCTCCTTCCTCCTGGAAACAGAAAACAAATGTATTTTATTGGTCGTAGATAAAAACACTTTCTTCATTCATTCCTATAAACAGCATCAAGAGTTAACATTTGATGGAAGTCTTGTCTAAAGTGCTCTGAAAGATACATGGGAATAAAACAACACAGAAACAACCTCCATTAAAACCAGTTAAATCAGGACATTTATTACAATGGTTCATTTTATTGATTGAACCATTGTTCAATCAATGGTTCAATCAATAAAAAGTCTCTTTTACTTATAAATCATTAACAATCAAATTACAAATTAGATTTAATTTATTTTACTAAAAAATCTGTCTTCTTATTTTGATTTGATTTTATTTGGACATGGACATGACAATGTCATTGGACGAACCAGATGCATTGTTTACAGTGTATTAGCATAAATTAGCAACAATTTCAAAGCACTTATTCTTTAATTGAGTAATCATAAGAAGAAATAATTTAGTGTGATTCATTTCCTTCTCACCTGTGAGGAAACTCGATGTCCTCGATGGTCTCCGGCAGAGGAACTCCTCTGGTTTCTGGAAGCAGTAGAACCAAACCTCCAGCCATGAACGCCACGGCTCCTGAGAAACATCACAGAGATTTAAAACTGAATCAAACTTCCAGCTTCACTGCTCAGTTCGTTAAAATCTGAGCAGATCAAAATTATTTTAAATCACAGTGTGGTTCTGCGACCGATCGTTCATCTTTCTCCTGTGAAATTCAAATCTTCTAAAAGAACAAGCTACCGAAGATGATGAGTGGCAGCTCCAGCCAGATGACGGCCAGCCTGTAGAGCAGGAACGGAGCCACGATGCCTCCGATGTCACACAGCGAGGAACAGACCGACACTCCCAGGTTCCTGCACACAGATCAATAACCTTCAGCCTCATCATCAGCCTGAGGAGCAGAGACGATGGAGTCGACCTCACCTGACGAATGTCGGGTAGAGCTCGGTGTTCACAAACACGACCATCTCAAAGGCCATGGTGATACCGAGCCGCCCGACGCAGGCCACCGCCGTCTTCAACCAGAACATGTCTGACCCCACAGGGACACAAGAGCAGGTGCATTTCAAACATGAGAGAGAACCTGTGGAAGCTTCAGCCTTCATAAAAACTCAAAAGGTTTAGTTTGTCCAGTCTGGGCTACTGTAAGCGAAAACATGGCCGCCTCTGTAGAGAGGAGCCGCTCCTGATGTAAATATAAGGTATTTAATATAAAGTATATAAAAATATAAAGGGTCATTTGAAGGTAGAGAAAACAAACATTTGTACAATTTAGATGATTAAACATTCGGGAAAACATCTCTAGGATTATTTTATATTCAGTTTCTGCCGATACGACCTTTCACCTGAATCTCACACAATGAACCTTTAAGTTTCCTCCGTTGGAAGCAAGAAAAGGACAAAACAGAATCCAAGAGTTTTTCTCACGGTCGGGAATAAAAGCCGTGATAAAGCAAGAGGCTCCGGCCACGATGTTGGCGGCGGCGAAGGGGAGACGCCTGCCGACGCTTTCGATGGTGAAGAGGATGAGGAAGGCGGCGGGGAACTCCACCAGTCCAGAGATGAGGAAGTCAACGTAGACGTTTCCTCCGGCGATCCCCACCCGCATGATGAGGCCCTGGTACACCACAGCACTGGTGAACCTGCAGAGGGTCAATGAGACTCAGCATCTCCTGGGTCCAGGTGAAGAATCGTGATTTTACCGGACGCCTCACCAGTTGAACATGAGGATGAAGGTGTGTTTCCTCATGTTCGGGGTTCTGACCAGGTCCAGCAGCGAGGCGGAGGAGGAGTCGCCCTCATCACTAGACAGCGTCTGGAACAAGAAGCCGTGTGTGAAACAGTGAAGTAGAATCTGGACATTAATCTGAAGAGCTGCTCGATGGATCCACCTCGAAGGTCTTGGTGAGTTTCCTCTTGTTCTCCTTGGCCATGGCCTCGGTGATCTCCAGGGCTCTGGAGGACTTGTTCTGGGAGACGAGCCACCGCGGAGACTCTGGGATGAACCTGAACCACAGAGAGAACCTCTCTCACCAACACATCTGCTGCTGAACGAAACTTAACTAAACTCTTTCTTTACTTTTTATTAGTAATAACATTTAGGTGATTTTATAAAATCGCTTCCAGCAGAGGGGAGACAGGAGGTTATGTTTTCACCTCCTGACTGTGAGTTTGTAGGTTTGATTATTATACAGATTTAAATGAACAGTAAGTGAAGAATGAGACATGAAAGAAAGAAAAAATATAATATAAATTATAAATATCACTTTCTTTAATATTGCGATAAAGGCTTGACAATTTCTCTCAAAAATGAATTGATCTATTTAGGGAACTGATATTGTGTTCCCTAAAGTGTTTGAAATTTGATGGAATAATATATTTAATGAACAACTGGTGATGAAGATGATGCTCTTCATTAATAAGAAGATTTTTTTAATGGAATCGTCCTTAAAACACAGACAAGGGGCCGACCAATGACCGCAACCAAATTTATGAGATTGTAAACACTTAAAATATGAACAATAAGATCATCCAACTCCCTCTGAAACACACAAAACGACCACATGCAAACATAAAGCTTGTCACCAGTAGTAGGACACGAAGAAGATGTAAGGGGCGGAGAAGACGACCTGCAGCCAGCGCCAGTCGGTGATGACGTAGGCGAGCAGTGAGAGGAGGAGGTTGCCGATGCTGAAGAACATCTGGAACAGGATCCCCACCGTCCGCCGGTGCTCCACCCCCACGATCTCCGTCACTGACGGAGAAGACGAGTGTATCATCACTAAACTGAGTCAAAGTCTCATTTGGACGAGAGAGAAAACACCTTGGAAATGTTTGTTCCAGGACGGAGCACAAAGTTCATCCTGGGTTGTGAGAAGCAGAAACCTTAACCCCATGTCACTGATCAACCAACCCATCAATATGTTACTGTTGAGAAGATTTAACTCGTTTAACTTGAATATTTAATTGGAGAGAGTCTTACGCAGCACGTAGCACGTCATCCAGCCGCCTTTGACTGCAAAGCCGAAGATGGTCCTGAACACCAGGATGGAGATGTAGTTGGGCGCCACAGCCAGCAGGAGCCCGGAGATGGCGTTCAGGATGTTAGACACGAGGAAACTGATCCTTCTGCCAAACCTGCGGACGGAGAGACAACATGTAACGTTCCTGGAGAAAGTTCTTCAGATTGACACGTGGCTCTAGATTGAGAAACTATGCTCGGCCCCTGTTGATGAATCAGGGGAGGATACATCTGATCCGACATGGTAGCGGTGTCTGTGGGACGGTCGGGACCTCACCTGTCAGCAAAGTACCCAAAAGCGAAGCTGCCCACGAGGAAGCCCGCGTTGAGAGTGGCCTGGTACATGTCCACCAGCCAGGCGTTCTCACACACCAGGTCAAACTGGGACCAAGAGGGAAGAAGATTTATATGTGATCACGTCTGAGACAGTTTTGTAGTGAATTGAAACCCCCTCTCACCTCTGTGACGAAGGATTTCCTGCCTTCATACTGATACTCCCAGGAATCCTGAAAGACACGGATCCAACATCGTGATCAGAACAAATGGAAACATCTTGAAATTCTGTGCACACCACTTCCTAGAGAGAGGGCGACTGTATGTCACCTCGTGAAAGCTCTGTTGTCATCGAGGGCTTTAAAAACTTTAGGGTCACAGGAGGAGACGTTACGTGAAATACAATAACAACTTAACACCTGAAACAAACTAGTCAATATCATTATCCTAAATCTGCCTGATTTGTTTAATCAAATTTCACAAATCATTCCCTGGGAAATCATTACAACCTGTAAATACTTCAGAAAATGAAAAGACACTTCCTGATCTGGATCTGCACCAAGATCTGAATTCTCCCACCCTGAGCCAAACAAGTCTTTTCTCCAAGTCTTAATGCAGTGCAGATGTTTTTGTGTAATCTTGCTTAAAGACAAACACACATGTGTACACACAACTTCTTGGTGAGGCAGAAACAACCTGAGAGCTCTCACCTTGCACGTGGTCACAGGCACCCCCCCGAGGTCCAGCTCCTGAGAGTCGCAGGTGAGGGAGGTGCTGTTCCAGTCCAGCTCGTACTGCTCACAGCTGCTGGGCTGCACGCCTCCGGAGCTGTTGACCTGAGGCAGCGTCAGCCGGCGACTGTGCGCCAGGCTCCAGCCGCACTCCTGCCTCCTCTCCACCGCCGCAGAGTCCCGGCACCAGTGATCGGGGGTGAAGCCCTGGAAAACGATGCCCACGTAGACGCCTGAAAAAGGCAGCGACAGCAAACAGAGCAGAGCAAAGATTCTCTTCTGGCAGCGGCCGAACGTGCCGGCCTCCTCCAGCAGGTCATCGAAGGTCGTCATTGCTCTGGTCCAACTCTCGGACTCAATGCTTCGGGGGGAAGATTTGTTTTCAGCTCATGGCTCCCTCCTGCTGTGGAGACTTTGAAGGCGTTCACTCTGCGTGTCTCTGACGGGGATCGATCTTTGAGCCAAGCTGCGCTGGAGCCAAACAGAGAATGGCTGAATTATTATGTAATCAGTGAGTGAACCTGAACTGGGCTCAGGCCAAAACAAATTCTCCTTAGTATGCCTGAAGTGTGTGGCCGTGGTTACACAACTTCATTAATGCGTAATCACAAAGACGCTGTTGAATGTCAAACAGCTGCAGAATTGAACTCAGGTTAACTCTGCATCGGACGAGACACCGAACATGAAACCTGTGAAATCAGACTCACAAGCAGTTTCACAACCTCAGACAGTTCTACACACGATCCGGACAACAAAGTGTCCGATAACTGAAGCTGGACCAACACTCAGTGGAGTTTACCTCTCCACTCAAGCCCAGCTCTCCTCTTAAAGGGGAAATCAGCTATTTGTTATCCTTGGCCCTGAATAAATAAACAATAGTGTGTCAATAATTGCTTCACTGAACCTCTTGGAATCTGTCCAGTGGATTGTTTTCACCAGCTGCCACAACACGACAGAATGGAATCCTGTGGGGAAACTGCGACCGTCCATCACATGTCCACTAAAGATGCTTTTATTCCCACCAGAGAGAGAGAGAATTGTTTCTCTGGGTCTTTGGCGGCGACATCACACACGAGTCTCTCTCTCAGGTCTCGTGAAAGTTGGACCTTTGCAGGAACATGGAAACATGAGAATTAGGATTTGAAATAATAGTTTAAATTTGAATCTGTTTCCCTGCAGAGTATAATGGGGAGGGATGCTTCAAACTGAAGAGTCAATGAGGAAAGGACAGATGCAACAAGCACGGGGGGGGGGGTGGTGTGGGGGGGCGAGCGGGCAGCTCCACAGTTGAGAAGGAGACTATTTGTTGATGTGTGATGTTGTCAGAATATTAGCAAAGACCCTGGATGTTAATATCAGCTTTTTATTAGCGTAAAATTTGACAGTTCATGGACTGTCGCAGTTGCCCCATTAGATAACATTGTGACCACTGTTGTTGTGTCAGGGCTCCAGTGGAGGTGATCTACTGAGACGGTTCCTAAAGTTTTGAAAGATTAATTTACTCCCATTTATAAATACAGGGCCCGGGTTGAAAAAAAAAAAAAAACTTTAAGTTACATTAAACCACAGCATAAAGCCCCAATAGGCTTTTTATTGCATCTAGTTTAATGTTTGTTTGTGTGTGTGTGTGTGTGTGTGTGTGTGAAAAATGTGTGTTTGAAGGAAGCATTACTCTCCAGTTTAGCTCCAGAGTATTACGTTTTAAAGTAGGTAATTAAGTTGTGAAGTCAGAAAATGATCTCATGCATGTGTTTTTTGTGGGATCTATAAAGAGCTATAGAAAATACCAAAACATTAAATAGATAAAATAATAACTTGGCTTTTATTGTGAAGCCCTCACCTAAATCACAATGCATTTCTCATTAATCAATCGGTCACAGAAATTGTTTTTATTATCAAAACCAAGTTTAGTTGATTTGTAAGTAGAGCTCGTTACAGTGGTAACCAGGATGGAAAACCAATCAGCTCGGGTCACATGTTCATAAAAAGACGAATCTTTATGAAAACACAACAACTGACCGTTTAAATAAAAATGCACATTTTATTGATCAGACATCACACACAGACACACAGTCACAGACAAACATGATAAATAAATACTCTGGTCTCAGACAGAGGTCAGACTGAGGTCACATAGAGGTCAGACAGAGGTCACGCAGAGGTCAGTCAGAGGTCAGTCAGAGGTCAGACAGTCGCCGGCTCTTTGTTGGAGGACACATCGTCGCTGGGCAGCAGGTTGTCCAGCTGTTGGTTCTTCAGTGAAAGTTTCTCCTTCATTCTGAACAAAAACAAAACGATGACATCAACATCATGTTCGGACGAGACAGAGAGAACGTCTAGAACCTCACTGGTGGTAGAACATCTAGATCTGATCCAACTGCTCAGCTGTGAGATAATAACACAATAATCCTACTCAAGTGCTTCAGTTCAGATGTGAGAAGACAGGTGTACCTAATAAAGTGACCAGTTTACATACTAATCATACACATACGGGCAAATGACACTTCTATTGTGTAATACTTTGTGTTTTTTTATCGTGTGTGTTCAGACGTGGATTCTCACTTGTGGGGGAACTCGATGTCGTCGATGGTGTCGGGCAGTGGGACGCCTCTGGTCTCCGGCAGCAGCAGAACCAAACCTCCAGCCACGAACGCCAGAGACCCTGAACAACACAACACAACCAATATTACATATTTACCTTTATTAATGATTATGTTCTTCTCAAATCTATCATTGTTACATCTTGTGTTTAACTTTCAATTCACTATCCCCTCGAAAAAGTGGGTTTTTCAATATTAATAAAGAAGTTTTTAGAAGATTTGCATGAAACTGCATCAATCAACAGTTTCAAAACCTCCATATTCTTTGACTCTGAACTTATATGATCCTCACGCACATCGACTACAGGTCAAGAGAATAAAAGCATCGGTCGCTCGGTGGCCTGATGATTCCAGACGTCTACAGAACATCTTCACACTAACGTCAGCACCCACCGAAGATGATGAGTGGCAGCTCCAGCCAGATGACGGCCAGCCTGTAGAGCAGGAACGGAGCCACGATGCCTCCGATGTCACACAGCGTGGAACAGACCGACACGCCCAGGTTCCTGCAGGCAACACAACCACGGTTTCATATGTTTATATATATATAAAGACAATATGCACTTCACACATACAGTGCAGAACGGATCCCACCTGACGAACGTCGGGTAGAGCTCGGTGTTCACGAACACGACCATCTCAAAGGCCATGGTGATACCGAGCCGCCCGACGCAGGCCACCGCCGTCTTGAACCAGAACATACCTGTAAGAACATGACTGTTTAATATGATGGTCATGTCACTTCCTGTCTGTGGAACCCGTCCTCGTACTCACTGTCAGGGATCATGGCCGTGATGAAGCAGGCGGCGCCGGCCACGATGTTGGCGGCGGCGAAGGGAAGACGTCGGCCGATCCGCTCGATGGTGAAGAGGATGAGGAAGGCGGCGGGAAACTCCAACAGGCCCGAGATGAGGAAGTCGATGTAGACGTTTCCTCCCAGAATCCCCAGCCTCATGATCAGACCCTGGTAGACCACGGCACTGGTGAACCTGGGGGGGGAGCGGGGGGGGGGGGGGGGGGGGGGGGTTATCTCCTGTGATCGAGTTTGGAAACACAGATATAATAATCTGAATGAATTTAAACTCACCAGTTGAAGCTGAGGATGAAAGTGTGCTTCCTCATGTTGGGAGTTCTGATCAGGTCCATGAAGGAGGCGGAGCTGGAGGCGGCGTTGTCGTCCGTCAGAGTCTGAAGAAACATACATCTTTATTTATTATTTATTATTTATTCCTCCTGTTCGCTTTATTCAGTTTTTTACAATTTAACTGTATAAAGTGATTGATGTCTCTACTGCACCTTGAAGGATGTGATTATATATAAACAACAATCAAATATAACATGAGGGGAAATTAACATAAGAATCGACTTCATATAAACAAAATATTAAAATGCTGAAAGAAAAAGATAAAGTGGAGAGAAATGAAAGTTATGATAAAATAACGCAGCCGTTACCTCGATGTTCTTGGACAGAGTTCTCTTGTTTTCTTTGGCCATGTCCTCAGTGATCTTCACGGCTTCGGACCTCTTGTTCTGAGACAGAAGCCAGCGTGGAGACTCGGGGACGAACCTGAGAGACAAGAACATTCATGAAGAACTTCAAACAGACGGGTTTATTGGTTTATTTAAAACAGGCTGAGTAAATATACAGATTAAACTACATGTTGTTCATCTGTGTATATGAAACAAAACCACAAGAATGTTTCATAAACACACGTGGAGGACAGAGATGTGTGATTATCAGACCTTCACATGTCCCACTGTCTTTTTTAATAACTGACTAAACGTAGCTGTAACTTTTTCCTCTTTTCTCCTCCATGTTAATTTATGGGACATACAGGTGTGGCCTAGGGGGTAGAGCTGTCGTCCTCCAACAAGAAGGTTGGAGGTTCAATCCCCACTCTTCCCCATCTGCATGTCGAGGTGTCCTTGGGCAAGATTCTGAATCCCTAAATAGCCCCTAATAGATGTTGAATGCACTAATTGTAAGTCGCTTTGGATAGATTCTTGCTGTTTATTTGTTTATGTTTCACTTAAGTTTGGTTTTGATTGGTTATTCAAAAACATAACAACAGGGGCTGGACATCATGACTGACAGCTGAGACTGACTCAGGATTGGTTGGTTGATAACCAGCGTGACCTCGAATGATTTGTCAGATGCTGGCGACTGTATTTGGAATATGTGTTTGGCTTTTTGAAGAAGTAAAGAGCATTGAACGTTGGCTCCTGTTGAAAGGACAAAGGACAGGAGTCCGAGTGGTGAACCTCACCAGTAGTAGGACAGGAAGAAGATGTAGGGGACGGTGATGACGACCTGCAGCCAGCGCCAGTCGGTGATGAAGTAGGCGAGCAGTGGGAGGAGGAGGATGCCGACGCTGAAGAACATCTGGTACAGGACTCCCACCGTCCGTCTCTGCTCCACTCCCACGAGCTCCGTGACTGAGGACAAAGACGAGGGACACGTGTCACACATTGAATCGTGCATCAGGAGGAGAGACGGACAACAGAGATGTCCACGTTGCTCTTACTCAGCACGTATCCCACCACCCAGCCTCCTTTCACCCCGAACCCGTAGAGCGTTCTGAAAACCAGCAGAGACACGTAGTTCGGGGCCACGGCCACCAGGATCCCCGTGATCGCGTTGAACAGGTTGGACATGAGGAAGCTCAACTTCCGGCCAAACCTGGAGACAGAGACACAAAGAGACATCAGTGAGTTTAATGTGTCGCAGCAACGATCCAGAACATTTAGGTTTAACTGACTCACGAACCAACCAATCGCAGACCTACCTGTCAGCCAGGTAACCAATAGCAATGCTTCCAATCAGGAAGCCGATGTTGAGCGTGGCCTGGTACATGTCCACCAACCAGCTGTCTGCACACACCAGGTCAAACTGGGACACACACACACAAAGTTAGTTTTGTTTGAATCCTGGTTTTTCTTCAGGATCTCAACGTAACCTTTGTAAAATAAGATGAATGGAGTTAAAGGAAAAGTTCAGCAGGTCAGGAGACGCACCTCAGTGACGAAGGACTGTCGTCCCTCGTAGTCGTACTCCCACCCGTCTCTGCAAGCAGTTCTGGGAGTTCTGCCGAGGTCCAGCTCCTGAGAGTCGCAGGTGAGGGAGGTGCTGTTCCAGTCCAGCTCGTACTGCTCACAGCTGCTGGGCTGCACGCCTCCGGAGCCGTTGACCTGAGGCAGCGTCAGCTCGCGACTGTGAGCCAGGCTCCAGCCACAGGCCTGCCTCGTCTCCACCACCGCTGAGTCCCGGCACCAGTGATCGGGGGTGTAGCCCTGGAACACAATGCCCACGTACACACCGGCCCACGGCATGGACACCAGGCACAGCAGGGCGAAGATGCGCTTCTGACAGCGGCCGAATTTGCCAACTTCTTCCAGGATGTCGTCAAAAGTGGTCATGGCTGCAGATGTGTTGTCTTTCCCCTGAAAAGAAATCTGCTAAGATCCAAACTGAGCTCCTTCTTCTCTGAGGCGCCTGCAGCTTATCTGAGAGTGGACAGGAATCTGAGCCTCCTCATTGTTCTGGAGGTTTTAATCAGGATGAGCAGGAGCAAAGGTCCCAGGACAGACGTAGCTCCAGTGGAGTTGAGCATTACATCATGTTCGTCATCACTTCTTCGGAGTGCGTGTGTCATTTGAACCATTGACTAGCCGGGAGTTTATTAACGTAAACACAGAGACGGGAACACGTGGACCTGCCTGGGCTGCCCGTTAAGCTTCTGTGAATCAGTGAGACACAAAAAACAAGATGCACTTCTTTAAAGGGCTGCTCCACCTGAAGCTCGGGGAAGTTCTCAGTAAGTTGAAGGGACATTGGTTGGTTAATTTATAAAAACAAGTTATTAGTATAAGACAAGTCGAGGTCTGAAGTCCTTTGAGACGAGTCCAAGTCAAGAGTGAAATGAGTGGGATCAAAGTCCGGGGGGGGACTTTGAAACCGGTTCTAATCAAGTCTCACGTTATCAGAGCCAAGTGTACATCAAGTCTTCTGTTATTGACGTTCTCTTAGAACAGGGGTTCTCAAACTTTTGCAAGCTGGGCCCCCCCAAAGCTGGTTAGGGGTAGTTGGGGCCCCCCCGCCCCTCTTTTATGAATCAGAAACTTGTCCATAGTTGTGTTTGTTTGCTGATACAGTGTTTGTGATGTTAATAAAATTCTTATTACAACGTTGTGGTCTTGTGAGTGTGTTTGTATGTGTGGCTGCGAGCGACTTGCACACGAATAATGAATAAGACTGTGCTAGGCAATGGTTCCTAACAAAACGCACAGTACACAATGTAGACAGGGACAGCACAGATAGTGTTCAAGTGCTGGTGTTTTATTTGTTGCAACACGGTGGAGGATGAAGATGTAAAGGTCGGTGTGAAGGAGAAAAGGGCTAGCTGCAGTTAGAAGAAGTTAGCTAGCTGAAAGGCTAGCTCTTAGGGCTACGAGCCACTGCAAGTGCAGGAAGGTTTTACTAAGGAAATTAAAAAGACTGTTGATCTGTTGACACAAGAACAATCGCACAAACTCTGCAGGATGTCGTATCAGTGAGGGGGGGGGGGGGGGGGGGGCTGACCAGGCCTGCAGTTACTTTTATACTTGAAAACGAACAAGCAACTCGCGTTCAAATGATAACACTCATCTTTTGATTGGTGGATCAGGAACAAAACAGTATCTGATTGGTTTGTGTCAGTCCAGCTCCTTGCATTTCACCACTGAGGGAGCTTCACTAACCACTGACAGGTCGTCAGTCGTTTTCTTTTTGTCTGTGACACTGTGCCCCCCCTGGAGAGTGTCCGCCCCCCCCCACTTTGAGAACCACTGTCCTGGAGGAGTCCAAGTCGAGTCTGGAGGTTTGTGATGTTCCAATAATTAGAATTCTAGGTGAGTTCTCAAGTTGTTGAAGTCTGACGTCGTTCAAGACTTAAGAAGTCCTCAGAGTCGAGTCCAGGTCAATTTAAATAAACTCCAGTCTGAAGTCGTTAGATGAACAAAGTCTCATTTGATTTCAGTTCAAGTCTATTCACTTCATTTTCACATATTTTACACAGTAAATCAACCACAACAGGAATAAACAGCAGATCTCTTATTTATTCAAATAATGCAATATTTTTTTACATCTACACTTTTTAAATAGGAAAACGGGCAAAGAGCTGAAAAACAAAACAAAAAACATACGAGACAACAGAACTTACAGCGAAACAAAACAGAACAAGAATCTCCCGTCGTCCAGAATCATCACAGAAAAGATCTCGTGGGCTTTTTTTTAGTTTGTTGTTAGTTTTCCAAAACAAAACAAAAGGTCTCTGCTGGAGTGACGATCAGAGAACAAGCACAACAACGTCTGTTCACATCTTCACGAGAGGAGAAGACTTCACTTATCAGAGGATGAGGAGTGCTACCACGTCTCCTCAGGAGAGATGAGTCACAAAGTGGAAAACACCGGCACCACATCGTGAAGTTGAATAAATACAAATGTTTAAAACAATAACGTCTGAGAGCAACAGGCTCAATTTCATTTTCAACTGTTTGCTCGACAATCATATTTAGGTTCTGGTTGTTTTTGGCTTTTGGAAATCGTACCCGTGGAACACTTAATAACTTCAGATCAGAGGAAAAATCATTCGACTGATCCGGACGATTATTAACAGAAAACATGACGAGTGAGATTTTAGAACGAGATATGAAAAAACAAAGATTTATTTCATAACGTGATCGTGAATCATCGGTGACTTCCTGCAGCAGAGGGACTGAAACATGAAGATTTTAGATTTGTGTTTTTTTAAATTTCACTCTTATGGCACAACCCAAACTCATCCTTATAAAATACTGATGTTAATAATGCTAAAGCCTTTTTTTTTATTATTCTGTCAGAGTTTTTGGACATTTTACAAAAATGGGTTTAACAAATTTGCGTATAAAGCTTTAGAAATACCCTGAATGGTGATTGATTAGATGTTTTAGAGATGACATCACATGTCTGTTAATAACTTGAGCTTCTGTGGATTGAAAACTGAGATTTGACCTCATGCCCTTCGTACCATCGCACATTTCATCCTCATCTACACAACCTATTTCACAGAGTTTGTGTGAATTCAAATTGTAAGTCTGTGATTCCACCTGATGAAAACCACAAGTGGGACGGCTCCAGAGATTCTGTGCTTACACCAAACACTGGAAATAAAGATGGAGGATATGACGGCTCCACAAAGTGAAGCCCCAGCGTCCTGATGTCCCCCTGGTGGCCTATTCCCAGTCCATGGTTTATACTGTGCAGGTTCACTCCTCCTCTTCACTATAAGGACACACTGCAGTTAGTGTGGGATTTAGGAATCAATGAAATAACTAAACCTGAATAGCTGAGCCCTGGATCCTTTGAGGAAACATAAGTTCTGATATAATTAAGCAGAAATGTGTTAAATGTATATGTCTGGATATATTTATGTTCTTCATTTTGTGTTATCATTTCATGCATTTGGCAAAACAAAGGGCAGATTTCAGCACATAACTTGGTTAAACCGAGTTCAAACCTCACGTTTGACACGTCCACCATCACAGACCTGGATATGGAAACTGAGCCGTTCGTGTACGAGCGCGCAAGCGGACTGTGGCTGAAGGAATATGGCTTTAGCAGGAGTTCAGAAAACCAACACAAGCTAAACTAACATCTCACGTTTCACTTTCAACCCTTCCACCGTCCGTCCATTCACACTTAAGGCCGTCGCTAGTTCCACACAGAACAGAGACACCGACAGAAAATCAGCTCCGACACTTAAATAATCATAACAACAAACGTTTGAGACTTTCACCGGTGAGGAGAAAACAAAATCCACATTATTATTCAACATTATCGTCTTATGTACAACGTCTCACAAATCAATCTGTCGCTGGAGATGATTCACTGATGAGGATGCAAAAGTAAATTCATCATTGAGGAAGGCATCACGCTTTCTTTTCACGGGGGAAAGAAAGAGAAAAAGATATCTGCTCTTATAGCAACTGTAAACAGCGAGAAAGACTCATTCCCTTTAGAGACGAGGACACGAGGAGACAAGGACACGAGGAGACAAGGACACAAGGACACGGCTCCTCGGCCTCCGTCCTGAAGCCTGAATCCTGCTGTTTGCTTCGATCGCCGTTTGACTTTAGTTTCCCTGTTTCACCGCAGATTCCCACGACAGATTATTTTACGGCCACGAGAGAAGAAACATCGGAGATTTAGAGAATAAAGTTGAAATATAAGCTTCACATTCAGAATTTCCTCTCAACTACAACGTTATCCTCAATATCTCGTCTTATTCTTCTCCTCATAAGGCCCCAAATTCCCCAAAGGTCATTAAAAACCCAAACTGTGAATCACCCCCTCAAAGTTGTAAATGTATTGTCGCCAACACTAATATAGAAGTATATTTAATATAATTTAATCTTCACTTGAATCTTTTCCCTGACGTGTCTCTCTGCAGAGTCAATACATTTTAAAAAGGTGTTGTTTGTGCCCTGGGTTGATCTGATGACTTGGCTGCAGTGAAGGAAGTGAAAAGACACTTTAAATAATCAGCTCTCAATAAATAAGGAACCGTGAGCGAATGGGTGGACGGGCTGTGGACTGAGGAGTAGAGGAAAGGTGCAGTCCAAAACAAAAACAACTGATTTCAAGATGTTGTGGGTTTTTCACTGTTGTGTTGCTGTGATGGAGACATTCACTGAGAGAGAAGAGTTCAGACAGGACGGAGGGGGAGGGACAGAGCGGGGGGGGGGGGAGTGACATCACACCCTGAGGAGGTCCTCGTCGCTGTCGTCCTCGTCCCGCTTCACGTTGGACGCCGTGCTGTGGTCGTGGCTGCGGCCCGAGGGGCGTGGCTTGTTGCTCTTCCTCTTCCGGTCCGACTCGTCCAGGAGTCCCACCAGGTCCTCGTCACTCTCCTCCTGCAGACAGGAAGGAGACAGTTGTTAATCCGGCGCCTCCGCTCCTCACCGTGAGAATCTGGATTGACAGCTGCAGTGACCGAACTCACCTGAAGGAAGATGCTGCGGTGAGCCGCAGAGTTCTTGGCCTTCATCACCTGCACCCCCGGGACGCTGAGCACCTCGTCCTCGCTGTCGTCCTCCTGCTCGTCCAGCGTGAAGGAGCGGAGGGCGTCCGTGTTCACCGGCTTGGTCCTGATGTGACCGTTACCCTGGTGACTCCTGCCCCGGTGGGACGACGAGGACGAGGACGTGGGGGGGGCGTCCAGCTCCTCCATCAGCCACTCCATCTCCTCCTCGCCCCCCTCGTCCTCGATGTTGACCTGAGGACGTGAGGGGAGTTAGCACGAGCTCTGAATCCCCCCGCGGTCCAGGAGGAAGCTCGTGTTTTCTTACCTTTGAATATTTGTACGCGACCTGGTTTCCTCTCCTGCAGCAGCCGGACACCTTCTGGATCACCAGCTCCCTGCGAGAAGGAAACAAGGAGGTCAGGCGTCTGTGGGAGCGAGGGACACTCAGTCACATGATGCTCCTGTCGTCACCTTCTCTCTCTCTTGTGCAGCAGGAGCCCGAGCAGACAGACGGACACGCCCACCAGCAGGAGGCTCAGCAGCGGCCCCAGGGCCTGGCTCCGCCTGGACACGGCTCTGGACGGCAGCGCGGCCACAGCCGTGTCCAGGCTGCGGAAACGTTTCAGTTAGTTAACGAGGTCTGGAGTAAAATCCAACTTGTAGAAGGTGTGTGATGAGTAGAGAAGTGGACTCACGTCAGACCACACACTGACTCCGTGTGCCACACAAACAGATACTGGCATTCGGCCGTCTCCAGCACGAACTCCGGGATCCCCACGCCTGCCGCCGGCTTACAGTAGAACATGATGGTGGAGGACACCATCTTGGTTTTCTCGTGGCCACACGCCGACTCCGAGGGAACCATCACGTCCAGGTTTCCTCCTGATGGCACCAGATGGAAATGTTAATTATTTGTTACGTTCCTGCAGCTGTGGAGAAATGGATCCACGAGGGGAAACCAGACAAAGCTCAGAATTACCTTGGATGTAGTACTTGGCTTTGCTGGAGGAGCCGATCCTGCGACTGTAGGCTGTGTTGAGCTTCAACTGGCAGATGTTGGCGCCCAGGCAGCTGCCCAGTGAGTTGTTGGTGATGCCGGACAGCTGGATGTGGTAGATGTATCGGTCGCCGTTGGGACGGATGTCTCCAGACGCCTGGTGCTGGCTAAGAGGAAGACGAGGGTGACGAGAATTACATGGTGTACGTTCACCAATCCCACAGTAGAATATTCCCCCTGCCCAGTATGAAACCAACAATGACCCAGTATGAGCACATACCTGAAGTAGAGGGATCCCAGGCTGAGACTGGCCCCGGTGTCAGGAACCTGTATCGTCCCGTTCACCACCTCCACCTCATGCTGCGTCACCGCACACGCCGAGCGAGTCTCCCAGCCAAACACAAACTCACAGGACGCCTCGTCCACACTGGACACACACACAGACACACACAGACACACACAGACACACACAGACACACACAGAGGGACGGGAGATTTAACATGTAAGACTCACTATATTTTAAAATGAGATATATTGAACTTCTCATTCACTCTTAGGTTGTTTGAATTTGAAAAACTCACTTCTATGAATAACGACAACTGAGGAATGAGGAAAGTTTTTGCTTAAATTAAACTTTAACCTAAGAACGTGAACTTTAGAGTCAAACAGCGTTAACTGTGAGTTAGAAGAGCAGAAGCAAAGAGTCAATGAATGTTGTAATGTTGCGTCATCACATAAACTGTAGTCATTAAGAAACCAAAAATCAAATACTGGAGGTAAATGAAACGTCCAGTTTGAGCGTGTGGAGAAGTGATCATCTAACTGGCTTCACTGGTGTGTGTCTGTGTGTGTGTGTGTGTTACCTGATGAGTGCTGGGTGTCCCACAGTGGAGCCACAGCTCAGCTGGATCACAGTCTTCGCCTGCACGCCGTTATTACAGACACGGTCTCCTGCTGAGTAACTGACGGAGATCTTTCCATCTGCAGAGAGAGGAACCATGTGTCAGACGTGATCACGACCTTTGACCCGCTCTAGTGGAAACATCACATACGAGTGCAGCTCCATTGAAGAGCATCTGAATCTACAACCCACCAGAGTAGCTCATCTTCTGGGTGTAAACTCGACCCAGGGTCTGAGTCAGTCCTGCTGCCGTGAGTCGACACACGGTCGCTCCATCTGGACAAGCTGGTAATCCATCGTGGATCCCCTGGCACAGGTTGATGTTATACCTGAGGACAGTCGTATTTAAAACAGTCAGGATTCAGGAAATAGAAACAAGGTTCTCTGGGTACACCAGGTTCTTCCGACAGTCCCAAGAAATATGGAAAACATATCTGGACTCACGAATCTCCCTTGTGGCTGAACTTCCACGGCTTGGTGAGGGAGGACAGGGCTCGCAGGTCAAAGGTCTGATGCTGGCTGACCAGCTTGCACTCCATCTTCCTCGGGGGACACACCGCGTTGGTCTTCCACTGGAAGGTGACGGAGCAACCGGCCGTCTCTGAGACCAGCTGGGGAGAGCCGTGGCCCGCCGACTGGTCACAGGTGAACAAGATGGACGACTGACGCTTAGCCGAGG
This sequence comes from Platichthys flesus, assembly GCF_949316205.1. Taxonomy (NCBI): domain Eukaryota; kingdom Metazoa; phylum Chordata; class Actinopteri; order Pleuronectiformes; family Pleuronectidae; genus Platichthys; species Platichthys flesus. The sequence continues at coordinate 19,535,928 of NC_084962.1, forward strand.
CTGGAAGAAAGAGAGAGAGGAGGGAAACATAAGAAATCACTTTAAAACTATAAGGAAGAAATTCAAAACTTACACTCTTACTTAGAACAAGTTAATTATCAAAAGATGGAAGATACGAGTGAGGGAACCTTGAAGGCAACAGAAGGATGAACTGAAGATGGAATATTTGCCGTCTAAAGCTCCAAAGTGTTGGTTTTGCCCCTAAACACTAATTCATATTTCATATTTAGCTTTCATCACATCAAATTAGAGTCATTTCATTCTCCCTGCCTGCTCCACACTCCAGCTTCAGTCCTACATGTGTTAAAAGTGAAGTTTTGGAACCTCATGCGAGTGAATGCCTGGTTCTGTCTCCTCTCTGTCACCTGCAGTGCAGAAGCCCCACTTCCTGTCCGTGTCATAGTTGGCGGTGGAGGCGCACCACTTCCTGCCGTCTGTCCTCCCGTCATTGGTGCACTCTGTGTACGACTTCTTCATGTGGATGAAGGGGAACACACACACCTCACCCTCACTGGTCACTACAACACACAGACACTCGTTTATTCGTTTGGTTGCTTCACACAAATCAAGATCTTATGAGGTGAGGGCGCCTCATTGAAATATTAGATATATTTATATTAATTTACAAATATCAGTGCAAAGAATCAATACATCAGCCATGACACTATGATTCATTACAGGAAGTATTCAAACAGGAAGTGGGCTCCGCTCTCTGCACATGTGACATCGATCATCCAGGTTCATTTGTGTTAATCTGCTTTAAACGCTCCTGTTGATTATCAGGAACAAGAACAAAGCTCAAATTTAAAAGTATTTTTATTGACCTGCACAATTAATCTAAATCTAATCTGAAGTGTTACCTTTTAAATCAGCTTGAGTCTTATGAATCTGTTAATGCTGTTAAAAGCATTATTTTACTTTATCTAAGTTTTTAACAAACTCTTTACGCTTGTGAGACGTTGGAGATGATTAGAAGCCTCTTGAGGTGATTGCAGTGAGTTGAACAGACTCACATGGCGGGCAGGCATCTCCTCCTCCGTACTGCATCAGCACCGCCTGCTCCTCGTGCTTGTAGTCCATGGTCATGGCCTTGCTGATTCCGAACGACGAGGCCAGCGTGTCCGAGCCGGAGCCGGTCACGCGGCAGACCGCGCTGCTCTTACAGGCCGGCTCCGCCACCGAGCCACAGACGCTGACGTGGTAGATGCTGGAAGGTCCTGGCACCTAGAACACAAGGACTTAGCTTCACTGGTTTGCTCAACAGGTGGTGGGAGAGACAGGCCACTGGGGGAAATGACCTGACAAGAACTCAAAGTCACTGGAACGTCATTTTGGTGGAGCTCACCTGGACTTCAGCAGAAAGGCCCGAAAGGTCAAAGGTGAACTGGAGCTGGGAGTCGGTGAGCTGGCAGCCGCTGGTGTGGGTGGCGTCTGGACAGACCACAGGCGTCGCCCACGTAAACAGATAGACGCACTCTAGCTTGAGCATCCGTGGAGAGCCCTGGACACAGAACAAAGGTCAGTGACCTCCTCCAGAATCAGAAGAACATGTTAGCTGCTCTCATAAGACTGACCAGGTCCAGGCCTCTCTGGCAGGTGAAGATGATGGTTGAAGAGTAGTTCTGTGACGGGTCCTCTGCACACCTGGTGGAGCTGTAGTAGGTGATGTTCACGTCCCCTGTGACGCTGTCGATCTCAGGGCCTTTGGTCATTCGCCCGATATCCTTGAAGAGACAGAGAAAGATGAGACACCGAGAGATGAGCTGGAAACAGAACCACGTCTTCTGACATTTTCTGTTTTATGACAACATCTGATAGTGGGCCTCACCATCGGTGGTCCGTCATCCGGATCCACACAGACGGCAGACCCAGGAGGACAGGTGACGCCGGGGATTGGGTTCAGAGGCACGCAGACATTGATGTAAAAGTCTGAAGCTCCATTCTTTTGACTCTCCGCCTCATCTGAGAGGAAGAAACAGAAACAGAGCGTCAGTAAATCCTCCGTTGGTCTAATGAGGTAAAGGTTAAACCTGTGCTCACTGACCTGTGGCTGTGTAATATCCATTGACGTGGATCAGAGGAGTCAGATCTATCAGAGCGGAGCCGTTCTGCACCGAACACGTCACCTGAGAGAAAGAAAAGAATCAGACCGAGGATCAGGACACGATGAACACTAACAGCTGTTGTGCCTCTGAAATCCAAAAGTAAACAAGCTTTGAAGAATCACAGGAGTCAGAGACAATCCCACACGTCTACTTCACTTCTTTTTTTTACCCTATTTCCAACTTGAATGTTTGGAATTAATCTTAAATCCACAACTAAGGGAGTGTTAATAACATCTGTATGACAAACACACACACACACACTTACAGGCTGTTCACAGATCAGCGGCGTGTGGAAGGAGAAGATGTGTGTGCAGGTCTCGGCATCGGAGTCGATGAGGACCGGCTCTTCTGAGGCTGAGCCCATGTTCGGTGGTCTACGGAGACACAATACTCATTATTTAGTTCAGTGTCAACATGAGAGATAAATCACAGCAGCTTTGGAACAATGTAAAAATCAGAATTAATGCAAACAGTGATGACAGAGTGAAAAGAGAAAGCCCAGCTGAGGACGAGGAGGACGAACCTGCAGATGAAGTGGATGATGCTGCTGTGTTTGAGTTCGGGGTTTGCCGGGCACGGACTTCCTCCTTCATACGTCAGCTCCACGACGTGATCCCTGTACGACAGCTTCCTGCTCACCTGACCGCCGCTCACCGCTGTGCTGGTGTCCTTGATGCACACGGCTGCAAACACAACACACACACAGATAACTACACAATGTCGAGGTGTACAAGTCCTTGTTTCTATAGAAGCCATAACATTTTGCAGTGGAACCAGATCAGAGGGCGGATGAATGAATTCATGGATCTTGATGCTTGATGGAAACATTTACACGACTGATATCTATGAATGTGTGTGTAGTTATGGTACATGAACAACTCATTAATATCTGGCATGTGCATCCCATAATATTTCTAGATGTGCATTAATTCATGAACATTCCCATCGTTGGTTATTCAGCCCTATTGTGCAGCCTGGGCTTTCGGCTGCTGCTCAGTGAACCGTGCATCATCTACTGCACCTCCTGGTAGAAGAGGAGTCAATCATTTGAGGAGCACCGAGTTTGAAGAACAGACGTGACGCACAGACCTCAGTGACATAACTCATCCAAGTGTGTGAGTGAGACCAAACAGTAACCAGGAGAGAAACCGATGGAGGTACAAACCGGTTTCGGGGCTGCAGCCGGCGTTGGCCATGTTTCCACAGATATTCATGCGGATTATCTTTTTTTGATCCTTGGGATCGTAGACCGTGTAGCCGCCGTCCTTCGTCAGGGCGCTCAGGTCAAACAGATGACCTGAGGGGAGACAGGTTCAAATTTGAGGGTCAAAAAAAAAAAAAAAAGAACTCCCTGCACATTTTAACTCATTTTTTTTACAGTTTCCAGTGTCAAAAAACTGTAAATGATCAAGATATACTATTAAACAGGTGTAGGTGTTTATAATGTGTAAGAAGGGGATCATCTGTTGAGTGTCTGACCTGTCGCTGGGTTGGTGACCTTGCAGTCGTCGTGTTCACTGCTGTTGAGAGGGCAGGCAGCAGCTGTCAGCCACAGGAAGGTGTAAACACAGTCCTCAAGGGCAGAGATCATCGTGGGCCGGGAGTCCTGGGGGGTAGAAACACACATTTAGATTAACACATTCTATTTGTGCCATAAAAACAGGCTCCAACCCCATTAAGACAGCGGAGACGTGCACAGAGTTTCCCTCACCACTCGGTCTTTGTCGCACTTGAAGCGGACGATGCTCGTCCTGTTGCGCTGTCCGTCGGGACAGATCTGTCCACTGCTGTACTTCAGCTTCAGGACGTTTCCGTCCAACGTGGGACCGGACTCCACCTGCCCCAGACTCACATACTCCTCTCCCACCTTCATGCAGGACGCTGCACTGGAGGGACACTTCCAGGAACCTGGTGCGAGGTGAGCGGAGGGTGAAAGTGGATGAAAGTGGATTGATTTTCTAGAGTTTAACTTGTTGCTATTGAACCACAGCAAAGCTAATGAAGCAATGCCACTTCCGAGAACTTTTCACAATAAAAGCATTGTGCCGGTGTAAAGCTTTTAATGTGGAGATGTGGTAAAATGTCATGTCATCATGGCAGCTACAGCAGACCAAACGTTAACCATATTAAAATCTGATTAGATGCTACTGTTTACTGAATGAAGAGCACAGACCTCCCTGCTGTGTCAGCGTCCTGCAGACGTTGATGTAGAAGCGATTCCTCGTGTCCACAGACGAGGACTCGACCTCCCAGTTCCCAGAGTCCAAGGCCAGAGGTGAAAGGTCGTAGGAGTGGCCCTGACCGTCGCTGAGCACAGAGCAGACAACAGACTTTAAAATCTCCGTCACACACACACGCTCAAGGTTTAAACACATTTCAGAACCTGAGGGATGAGCGTCAGCCTTTACAGCAATTCAATAGTTTTACAGAATTGTTGCCACAATAAGGAAAACTTTGTTCCAATAATAGTTAAACTGGGTTATGTTACTTTAAATATTGTAGATAATAAATGCTATTTGCAATTTACTAGTTTAAACTGTCTGACATGAAGCTATGTGAGTGTAAAGTGAACAGGTACATATAAGAAATAAATACTCCTAGAAAAAGGGAGGGAGGAGGAGGAGTAAGGAGGTGGAGGAGTAAGGAGGAGTAAGGAGGTGGAGGAGTAAGGAGGTGGAGGAGTAAGGAGGAGTAAGGAGGAGTAAGGAGGAGTAAGGAGGTGGAGGAGTAAGGAGGTGGAGGAGTAAGGAGGTGGAGGAGTAAGGAGGAGTAAGGAGGTGGAGGATTGTTACTTGTAGGAGCAGCTGGTGGTTTTGAATGGGACGCAGGCCAGAGCGGTGGGCCAGCTGAACAGGTAGGTGCATTCTGGAGTCTCCTTGATGAACTGTGGCACTCCCTGGACACGTGAAACACACACAGACACACAAACACACAATAAGGCGACTTTTTGATTAACAAGCAGGGAGGCATTTCTGTATTTTAAAGAAAGACACTCTTATATCAGTATCTCATGCATCAGCAGATGTTTACCTCCTCTCAGGGGGTTGTGTGTTTTGTCTGTTATGCATTTGTCTGTTTGAGTTTGTGTCAAACTCACCGGATGTCTGTTGGGGTGGCAGGAGAAGTAAATCTCTGTGGATCTTTGGTAAATCTTATGACAGGTGTCTCCGTTGGTGTAGTTCAGGATCAGCTGGTCTCCCACATAGCTCAGAATCTGGTTTGCCATTCCTGCACGAACACACACACACACACGTGAAAACACACAAAAGAGATGAACACAAGGACGACGACTCCAACACTCGATGAAGGATCAGAACATTCCCGTACCTGCAATCATGTGTTTGTCTCCGTCCGCCTGACAGGAGGACACTGTCTCGCTGCCGGTGTCTTTCTTGGTGCAGACGCCTCTCTGGAGCCCGTCACAGACAGACAGGTGGTAGATGTACTGTCCGCTCCCGACCGGGTAATCACGTCCCTTCAGAGAGCTCAGGTCAAACTCGTAGCCGCTCTTTGGGTCACGAACCCGACACAAATCACCTGGACGGACAAAAACCAGAGATCTATTATCTCTATTCGTCTTTCTCTCATAAATTCAGTATCTCCTCTGACTTGGTGGATGTAACCGATCCTGCAGGTTTGTTTTTCTCCATAAAAGATCGAACAGCAGAAGTTTTAATGTTGAAACTTGTCTCACGACTTGGAACCCGTGTTTTCACCTTGAGACTTCCTGATGGGACAGGCCTCAGTCGTCCTCCAGATGAAGACGTATTCACAACCATCTTTACGGTCGAACATGGGGGAGCCCTGGAAATTCACACACACAAAAAGATTAATTCAACCGCCACGTTTCCAGTGATTTATTTTCTTTTAATACATATTTTATATCCTTTGATTGTCATATTTCAAAGGTTTTAAAAAGCTTCATAAATCCACTTTGTCTTGAGTCGCTCACCGGGTTGTCGTCACACTGCAGGATGATGCGTGTGGAGTATCGGGAGGCGGCTCCACACAGGTCTCCGTTCAGATAGAGGACGCTGATGGAGCCGTCCTCTGCCACCTGTGGAGTCGACAGCACGTATCCCAGGTTGTAACTTTTACCATCGATCACACCGCAGGCTCCCAACGGGCCGACTGGAGAGAGAAGACGAGACTGTTTGCACAAAAGAAATCACAAAGGATCAAACAGACGATCGGTGCAGCAGCAGCGGACGTGGACTGACTTGGGCACTTGTTCACGGGAGGAAGAGGTTTGCACACGTTGATGTAAAAGCTGCGTGATTTGACCGAGTCTGTGTCGATGGCGACCCAGGGGCTGTCGTCTCCGTCCCGGGTCAGGTGACTCAGGTCGTACTTATTACCCTGAGTATCTGGGGGGGGGGGGCAGAGAGGTAGAATTACACAGTGTACAAGTGTATGAGGGCCGGGGATTGTATAGTTACACACGGTCTCATTCTGTAACTTGTTTCACATTTAAAATACTATCAAGAGGTAGTTTCCATTACAAACATCAATGAAACTGTGTGTGTGTGTGTGTGTGTCTGTGTGTGTGTGTGTCTGTTTGTGTGTCCATACCACTGAACTGGCAGTCCACTGGAGCAGGGACACAGGCCAGAGCGGTGGAGAACTCGAAGAGGACGTCGTGGACCACGTGGGAGGCCAGCGAGCTCAAACCCTCTCGCACCAGCTTCAATGAGCCCGGGTGAGAGTTCTGATCACACACGAAATTAATGGTGAACGTGTCTCGAGTCGCTGAAGGGAAAAAAGAAGAAGAATCAGAGAGTGATTCATGTTAATATCTCAAAAACGGAAGACGACCCCTCTCCAAGTCTGAGACTGATCTCCAGTGCTCGTTACCTGTGGGATCGTCCAGCGGCCCCTTGTACGTGAGTTGGAGCAGCCCATCGGTGGAGTACTGGAGGGACTTCTCCACCCCCACTGGGCTGGAGGGATGCCCCTCCTCCAGCACACAGCCGGCCATGCCAGCTCCGCACTGTGATACTTCTGCACAGATGTTCACCTGCAGGGTGGAGAAAGGCAGAGAGTTTACTATTGTTGTCTTAAAAACAACTAAAACATTAAAACAGCAGTGAGAGTTTATTTCCTGTTGGCAGAGTGTTTGTGAGTTTTACCAGGAAGTCCTTCCCGTTTGCAGTCGTCTTGTATCCCGTCTTTGAAGCCAGAAGCTGCAGGTTGAACTCAAAGCCGGTGTTGGGGTCTGTCACAGCGCAGCTCTGAGACACAGGGATGAAAACACAGAAAAGACATTTAAGCATTTGTTAAATTATTCCAATAATGTTAAAATGTGGAGATTAACCGTCAGAGGAGAGACTGGAGACATGTTGACATGTGGGTGAACTCACATTGTTCTTGGTGGTTCGGATGGCGCAGGCTGCCGGGGTCTCCCACATGAAGTTGGCTGTACAGTTCTGGAGCATGAGGAACCGTGGGCCGGTCGACTGCACAGCGAGGGACACACACACACACACACACACACACACACACAGTTACACACCGCTCACAAACAGGCTGTGTTCCACTTCACGGTCTGACCTCCATCACTTACCCCAGCCCCCCGGGAGCAGACCAGGTGGATGCGGGTGGTGTATGTGAGCTTCTGGCCGTCAGACATGCACACAGATCCGTCTGTGAACTCCAGCAGCAGCCGGTCCCGCCCCTCGATGATCGGGCCTCCCTTGGAAATCCCCATGTTACTGATGGACACAACCTCCTTCGTGGAGCCCTGAGGCCAGAGGAGGGGAAGATGATATTACATTTCATATCAGAGACCGCCCAGAGAGTATTATTTATCAGTTTGTCTAACTTGGAGCTGAATCTGAATAAAGCGGTTACAGACCTGCTTGGACACGAACTTCATCTGGCAGGCGGACGCGTGGCGGTCGCAGCCGGGCACCGCGTTGATCGGCCGGCAAATGTTGATGTAGTATTTCTTCTGGTTGGACAAATCCATGGGCTGCCAGTTGTCACTGGTGCTGGAGCGAGACAGGCTGGAAGCAAGAGGAGAAGTTGTTGGTGGGGGGTTTTTTGGTATTAACAAATGTGTGTTATTTGTAGTTTGTGTTTGTTGGCAAATGCTTTACCTGGATAAGTCGTACTGCTCAAAGGTGTTGGGATCTGTCACCAAACACTCGTGGGGCCTTTCGGGACATGCGTAGGATGTGTACCAGCGGAAGTTATACGTGTACTTGTCTTCGGCCTGGATTCACAAAATCAAGAAAGGATTCAAATTCATTTAAAAAAAAAATCAAGAACGAGCACACACATGGTTTACGAAATGAAAGGAAAAGAGGAAGTGACCTGGAACTCGGGGTTTCCAGCTCCTGCTTCTGGATCACAGAGGAAGGAGATGACAGTGGATCGGAGTGTGTGTTCCTTGTTGTTGTACTGGGAGCCGTTGGTGTACGACAACTGGATCAGGCCGTCGTAATACGACAGATGAGCGTTTGCATCCCCGAGATTCCACGAACTGCAGAGCAGGAAAAAAACATATTGAGGCTTAAGTCATAATATCCATGAGAAGAAGAGAAAAGAAGTAAATGAGCTGATTTACTTGATACTTTCATCGCTGTAGGAAGTTCATTGTTAAAGATCCGAGTTTGGAAGCTCATCTTCAACTTATAGATTATCTCTCACCTCTTTTCAACCTGGCACGCTCCGGCCTTCACCGGACAGTCGGCGGCTTTGACGGGGCCACACACGTTGATGTAGTAGTCGTAGTTTCCACTGGTCAGGTTGTAGAAGCTGCCATTTTTAGAGAGAGGCGACAAGTCGAAAGAGAATCCTGCGGAGAAGCACACGGTAAAGAGGAGTTCTCAGGAGGAGCATTCAAAACAAAGTGAATTTCCTCTTTCCCTCCAGTGATTTTCCTCTTCAGGTGTGTAAGTGTGTGTGTGTGTGTGTGTGTGTGTGTGTGTCTTACCAGCCTGAGGATCCTCCACCTTGCAGTTGTCTCCCTGAGTTTTCGAGAGCACACAGGCGGCGGCGGTGTACCACTCCAGCTCGTACACGCACCCGTCGTTGGAAACGCTGCGAAGGACGGGAGCGCTCTCGAGATCTCCTGCAGGAGGAGGAGGAAGAGGAGGAGGAGGAGGAGGAGGAAAGAGCAACAGACTGAATCAACACCACAAACGCAAATAAATCACAGGGAAAGACACAAAGCAGGACAGACGGACACTTCTCTCTGCGTGGGACCGACCTGGTTTGCACTTGAGGGTCAGGATAGTTTGGATCCGGGTCTTTTTATTGACGCAGAAATTCCCATCAGTATAAACCAGTTGGATGTCGTTCCCTATTTTTGTCTTCTGGGGCGACGAGAGGAAGCTTCCCAGGCTGATGGGCCCATGCTCCTTATCTGAAGGAGACAGACACACAATCATCAGGTTACATATAAACTAACAAGCTTAACAATAATTCTCATTTGTTTTTTAGCCACTCTGAAAGTTAGAATTTGCTTTGAATCTGAAAATCAAGGTAGAAAGAGGAACAATTATTCAAATTCAGAATGACTGTTATAGGTCGTCCTGGAGTCCAAGTGAACGACTCTGCCTGAGGTGCTCCTCAGACACTGTGGGATGAAGAGTCACCGTCTCTTACCCACGACACAGATGGAGGAGTTCACCGGGCAGCCGACGGCTCCTCCTGTCTGGACGACTTTGTGACAGACGTTCAGGTAGAAACGTGAGTCCGGCTGTGGAGAGTTAGCGTCCACCGCCTCCCAGTTCCCACTGTCCTCTGTCTCTGGAACCACAAGAGACGGCAGGGAGGAAGGTTCAGTCAGTGGGAGTGAGGTGGAAAACAATCATTTGGTTCTTGGAGACACAAACAGACTTTTCTCGAACACATTACAACAAATACATCATCAAATGTCAAGATATCAGAGGTAGGACTTAAATATTGGCAAAAAGACAATTATACTGCGAATCTTCAGTATATCAGAATTAAACAAAAATCAATTTGAAGAATAATAATATCTAAACTCTATCTCCTCCTGTCAGAAAGCCTGTGACGCTCACCAGGGTATCGTGTGAGAGGTGAGAGGTCGTAGTGTTTGTGTCCATCTCTGACCCGACACAGCAGATCCTCCTTTTCCTTCACACAGGCGAAGGACGTCTCCCAGTCAAAGTAGTAGGTGCAGTCCGTCTCTCCGGCAAACACGGGATTCCCTCGGCCGCCGTTGGCTGCGGAAAAACAAGGAAACCAGAACGAGGAAGAATAAGTTGCATCACCGGTGAAATGAACCATCTGGATTTTACAGATGGAGGAAAACTCTTGGAAACTTGTAGTTCTTGATTTCACCACCAGGTGACGTCAGTGGGCAGAGTTTTCAAACCCTTCCACAGAATATAAAAGACGACATAAAGAGTCTCACAGGCGTTGTTGCTGCACTCAAAGTTGATGATGGTCATTCTCTGTAATCCAGAGGAGCATCTGTCTCCGTCCGGGTAGATCAGAGTCAGATCTCCGTCTGAATAACTGCAGAGGAGAAAAGAGAAGAAAAGATTAGAACCTCAACTCTGAACAACTGATAGAAAATCTGAAACTGATACGAACTTTATTATTTTTATTTTATTAAAATGACAAAAAGCAGAAGTTTCACATAAAGTGTAAAAGTCATGTGCAGGAATCATTCTTTATTATATTGTGTGTCGAAGTTTGGGATTTTTCATGAGGTCAGTGGAATAATTCTAAGACAGAAAACATAGAATTTAGCCTTTAACTAATCAGTCAAAAAGACAAATCTGTGCACACACACAGACACACACAGACACACACAGACACACACAGACACACACAGACACACACAGACACACACACACAGTACCGTAACGTCTGGTTCTTGTTCCTTCCAGCCACTTTGCTCATGAGCGGGCTCTTCTTCACCTGGCAGGACGATATGGACGGCCCCTCGCCACACTCCTTGTTGAGGATCTGTCCACACACGCTCAGGTAGTACACGTAGTTTTCGGACCCGTCACTGGCATCAGAATGTGCGTAGTACTGCGGGTCAGAGGCTGCAACACACAAAACAGCAGGATAGGAGGATGATCATCATCTTACTACAATTCTCAATATCGGATTGAGTATGATTTTAATATGTAGTTTAATATGAATATTGATTTGATTAATCTGATTTAGTGCAGAGCCATACGTCTAATTCTTGGATTATTTTCTCATCCTGAAAAGAGCAACACTCCAGAGGAAACACAGAATAACACAACATTGTGGTATAAAACTTAATTAACCTAAAGGAATAGTTTGGTATTTAGTTTTGTCGTCTTTATATATTAATGTCCTGGAACCGATTTCTCACTCTGTACAAAACACTTGTGTATTAATGGAATTTAAAAAGATAAGATGAAAGTTTGGAATCGATCTTCAATACAATGAGGATCGATTTCTTTAAAGACCTCAGAGATTCACATCAACACCAGAATATATTATATTATATCATACTGCATTACACTGCATATTGCAATCTGACACATCTTATTTAGATATGTTTATGTTTAAATAAATGTTACTTTGCATACATATTAGAAAAAGGGAGTAAATAAGAAGTAAATAGTGAGTAAATATATATATTGTTTCTTTTTATTGCTTTTCTTATGTGTGTTGTATTTATTGTGTTTTTATGTTTGTATGTTTCTATGTTCATTGTATGCACCAATAACCAGAGCAAATTCCTTGTAGGTGTAAACCTACTTGGCAATAAATACTTTCTGATTCTGATTCTGAGGAGACGTCCAGTTGAGCAATAACCTGAGTCGCCATCATCTCCTATCTTTGCTCATGAACCGGGGCTAAAAGTGGAAAAGGGTGTTTTTCTATTTCTAGCTTCAGTGAGCTGTCACAAATCAGGAAGGTCAGAACAATACTCATGAAGTTACTTCCTCTAACTGGGTTAACTGGTAAGCAACAGCCAATCCTTCTTGGAGGTTAAATATGTGATTGTGGATATTATGAAAAAAGTGTTTGTTTGCTTGCGATAGAAACAAGAAACCGCTCATTCTTCAGGAACGAGAGGAAGACAAGAGATTGACTCACAGCTCAGAGTGAGAGGAGTCAGGTCTATAGAGATGTCGTGCTGGTCACTGGTCAGTTTGCAGGTCGAGCTCTCCAGATAGTCTCTGTGACAGGCGTACTCCGTCACCCACTCCACCTCGTACCGGCAGTGAGACTCCGCCGTCATCTTAGGAGGACTGCCCTGTGGAGACAGAGATCAGTTAATAACCCCAACAAGAGGATGGAGGAACACGTGAATGGGCGGCGCTTACTGAGTGTCTGCTTGACGGACAGATGAGCGTGATGCTGACGGCAGGACTGTGACCCTTGCAGATGTCAGGAGGAGTCGAACCAGCGCTCACTTCGTACTGCAACCTCAGACTTGAGGAGACGAGGGGAAAGAAAAAGATGAATCTTCTGTTTGAAAAGGTTCTTTAACAGATCTTTAAGACACAGAGGTTAGCTCGTTCACTCGGAGGTCACCTGTCGCTGTCCACCAGTTCCAGTGGTTTGCTGGGAGAGCCCATGCTGAAGGAGCCCTGACTGGTGACCAGACAAGCTGCCGAGCCATCGGGACAGGGTTTATCTGCTTGGTCTGAAAGAGGAGGAGAGAAGAGATGATGGAAGGAAAGCTCCTGCAGCCGGTGCTTGATGGTAGTGACTCACAGGAATGATGATTAGACATTGAATCATATTTAATCACATATTTACATTGATGATTTGATTTTTCTTAAGATATCAAAACAGGCTTTTAGGGGCAATTTAAAAAGAACTAGCCCCAGGTTTGTCAGAGTGGTGGAAGGAACAATATGGGATCAAACGCAGGTTCATGTGCAGCACAACCGGAACACAGTTCTCCCCATCGTCCATTCACTAGCTCCTTCACTCATCCCTCCACCCGTCACTCATCCCTCCACCCGTCACTCATCCCTCCACCCGTCACTCACTGAGACTGCGGCAGATGTTGATGTAGAAGTCGATGCTGTCGTCTCCGTCGTCCACCAGATAACCATCGTTCACTTTGATCAGCGGGTTCAGGTCGTGCTTCTTCCCATCGGAGTCAAACACGTAGCAGGGCACCTACACAATAACACACACACAGACACACACAGGAGCTAAGTCCCTTTTTCTCCTTTGCATATTTACTTTTGCTATTTAGCTAAACAAAGAGATTTTATAAGCAGTTGATGAATGGCTGGATAACTCAATTACTAAAATAATCGACTGCTGCAGCCCTAGGTCACATTTCATCTGCCTCAGGATTGTACATGTAGATTTAATTGATTTCACACAATGAATCACACATCACTTGATTTCACATGTTCCAATTATTCTGTGTTGAACTCAGATTAACTCGATCTTCTACACTGTTGAACGCGTGTCTCATACTCGATGCATCCTCACAGGAGCGTTTCCACTTTAACACCTCCCTGACTCATCCTCTCTCAGACACACACACACACACACAACACCTTCACAGATCCGGCCACAGTTTCGTTCTTTCTACACATGAAACCCTCTCGTCAATGAGTCGACCTCCGAATCACATGTTCCACCACATACCTCCTTGTGCGGCTTGAATTTGCCGTTCTTGCAGGCGCTGAACGTCCTCCACTCAAAGTAATGGACGCACTGGGACACAGCAACAAACTCCGGGGTCCCCTGCACAGAGGCATTGAAATTACATAATTATTATACAAATCTGTTATATAAATTATTCATTTTTTAGGTAACTACAAAAACGTTAATTTATTTAACAGCTTTTCCCCTGTGGCCCATTTCTGCTGAGGCTTATTGCAGCTGATCTGCCATTGACCCTCAAACCTTCTGATAAACGTTAAACATGAGTTTTTTTTTAACGTTTCATTCCGTTTCATTTCTCTCTGTGCGAACTGAAGATCTCTCTTCTGCAGAAACAGAAACTCAAGAGGAAGTGACACGTCCCCGTCAGCCCACCTCTCAGTCCTCTTCAGAAACCACAGTCCCACTAACGTTAGACTCACTGGAGCAGAGGGGGATATTTCCATTCTCAGCTTCTCTTCCCCTCATTGCAGCGAATAAACACCAAACAGTCGGCTCAGAGATATTAGGAGGGGTTCAATGTTAGTTTCAGTTCAGCTAAGGGGCGACGTGTTTGGTTTCATGTGATGATTCTGATCCGTCTCACCATGGTCTTCCCGCACTGGAAGCTGATGCTCGTCTGAATGTTGTTTTTGTTTCCTGGACATTTCGTTGTGCTGTTGAAATCCAACACGGCGCCAGAGAGCCTCTGCAGCGACAGCTCACCTGGACATCGACACAGAGAAACACAGTCAACCACAGAACATTCAAAAACGTTTCGAAGTCTTTTCTCTTCAAATTACATGAAGAAATTCATATATTTTATTTATTTTGTGGCTGTGGACCGAAACACACAGATTAAAATAACGACGTTTCACGGTTATTTCAGTTTGAGAGTAGCCTCCCTCTCTTAGACTGGATACCCCTGTGAGCTACTGACCAATAATAATATCTGTCTTCTGACCTGAAAACTCAAGATCAACCTCTGTGCTTTAATATCCTGATTCTCCCAGTACACCCTGTCCATTCATCATGGGAGCGCTGTGGGAACTGTCCAGCGTGAAGCCCCGGACTTGATTTGCCACTAAATAAACTCAGTGGGTCACAGAGGTCCGACTAAACTCTATGAGAGAAGCTGATGTGTAGATGTGAAACTGGGATTCTCTCACATGCTGCATCAACAATGAGAAAAGTGTAAATAAGAATGAATAATCTGTTTCCTTCTTCCAGGAAGTTTATCACAAGACAAGAAAATTGAACCATAACAACTATTGGAATATTGTTTTGACTCTTCATGCGGTTTAAATTGACATTGCTGATTGGAGAGTGATTTCTTTTGTCGTAAACATTTCCTGCTTGTGTGGCCGAACAAGAGGACTGGTTGAACATTTGCCTTTGTTTTCCACCTTGGTTCAACGATCTGGAAATATCATGGCCGGAAAATCTAGTTCAGTTTGAATGACTACTAGGCAGAATTCAAATATACTGGGACACAGTGGGTCCATACTGGGTTTTCTTTGTGTCGTCCATATTGTTAAGACTGTTTGAGGAGAAATAAGTGGAAGTTTAAAGGTTTGAGTATTGATGGTTTGCTGCTTTCTTCCTAAAGATCTTAGCGGCTGTCGGTTTATACTTATTATACTAATTGAAAATGCACTTTAAGCCCTTTTATAATTAACTGTCTCAAAGTGTCCGTGTCTAACAAATTAACTTATTACTGTCCTTAACGTTTACATTTCTCTGTTCAATTCAAAATCTTCCTCAGAAATACTTGACGTCTCATTTCTTTGGTAAATCTTGTATTTAGTTTTTCCTCTGAAGGCGGTTGAAGAGAAAGTTGTGTGAGCGTCTGAACGTGTGAGTGTTCTCTACTCCCTCTCTCAAAATGACACCATGAAGGAATGTGACTGGGCAACACTGTGACCTACTAACACCGACAACACAACAAGCTGTTGGCAGAGCTCTGCACCACCTCGCCAGTTTCTCATATTCACACAGAGCTTCTATCTGAACAGGAAATCATGACAGTGGATTGATCACTCCTGAATCAATCTGAAAACTGATCCTTATCTCTTTTGAAACTAAAGACTAAAGGAGAATTATAAAACTACTACCAGCAGAATATTTAAAAATCTTGCATTAATTTATTTGTTTAGACGACATAAAATATAGTAAACAAATCACATCATCTCTTTTTAAGTAGATATGTTAAACTATGTCAGTGGCCTGTGCAAATTTAAAGTCTTCACCATCTTGTTCAGGTCTGAAGTTCAGAAGTTTCTCTGACTCCTGGTGGAAACATCTGGATCTTTATCAGCTTGATGTTCACCTCTCTTCACCAGCTGGTGTCTATCTGTGTCTGTCCACTGTTTCAAGACCAGCAGGTGTTTGAAGATATAAAAACTATATTATATATTCTGATGATCCCTTTCTATTTTTATGATATTTATCAGGTCAACAGGTTGGAACGTTTGATCAATGATTAACCTACAAGACAATCAGTAAACAAATAGATCCATTTGGTTTTACTGGGAGTTTGACCTGAAAACTGTCTTGAACAGTTTGTATAAAACAAATGGTTTAATAGTAAACTACATGTAAATTCACAAGATCCAGATTTTTATTTGGATCTGCACCAAATTGCACAGAAAATTTCAGTCTTCTAAATATGCCTGATTTTCTTCTTCAAGATAAATCAATTAATCCCTGAAGACATGGGTTAGGGTTGAATACATAACGTCCTCGGTGGGGGTAATAAACAAATCTAAAAACAGACAACTGTCCTCACATTACGTCAGAGGACAGATTTTGATTTGAGGAACCACGTGAGAGACGTGAATGTCAAAGTGAGAGGCTGGACCACGGAGCAGGAACAAAGCTTTAACTTCAGCCAACAGAAGGAGAGCGGAGTGGGAGATCTGTGAGTCTACTGGTGTCGTTGAGCTTGTATGCTTCGCGGTGCGTTCCTGAGTCATGTGATAAGTCACGAAGTGTGATTAAAGTCCATCTGACCACACTGCTTCAACACACGTTCTATTTCTGATCTTCCTCTTGAGAGAAAAAAGACTCAAACTTGATGAGGAAATCCAAAAAGTACAAACCCAGGACACAAACTGTACCGTCCACAGGAGCCCGCAACACAAAACCCAGTTCACAGCCTTTAGTGAGAGGCACAGCGTTTTGTCACGCTCAGAAATCAGAGTCAGATGACGCTCGTCTTCTGACAGAGAGCGACCAAACACCCATTTGTCACGGGGGAAGGTCACGGCTTCGGTCTGCAGGACAAGAAGTTGTTGTTGTGGGAGTTGGAAATAACTCCGTCTGGCAGCACGTCTTCTTTAGAGCCAAGAAAGTGACGGGACTGAAACTGAGAAACTGCCCCAGTCGTCCCAGTTAGCCCAGGTTTCAAATTTATAGAATATCTTCAGGTACAAATAAAAGACAATCCGGGAATGTCCCCGACTTTAAATCAGTTTGAATCAGTTTACAGGAGCAAGGAGCTTCCATTCAGAGAGGCAGGGCTGCTGCTGCTTTAGATTAAGCTTAAATCGATTTACGTCAGGTTATTAAACTGCGATCAGGACCGTCTTTGTTCACTGGAAGTCAAGTGTGACTGAGCAATAAATGATACACAATGTTAACACACTCAAAAAGAGACAACCACTTATTAACTGGAAGCTGGTGTTTGGCTCAGAAAGAAGAACAAAGACAAACTTGAAAAAGATAACTCTCCAAAAACTGTCCTAGATTCTTCTTGATGTGGAATTGTTTAATAACTAATTCATCAAACTGAATATTCCTGCCATTAAAAATATGCGCTGTGTGTTATCCTGTCTGCTTTACTGATACAGATCACGTCTGACCTCAGCACTCAGGATTTATGAGCTGCTTGATATTAACAATCCCAATAATAATGTCTCTTCTCTTCCTAAGATGAGTCATAGATGAGCTGAGAGATCATCCATCTTACAAACTTACAAAACAAATAATCAATATATGCATTAGCTGCAGGCGTATATCCATCCACACATGGTCTCAGAAATGATTAAAAATCAAATATCCATGCATCATGTGAATGTGCAGAAGCATATCTTTAAATAATGAACATTGAAGGGGGGGGGGGTCATGTTTTCTTTGATATCATATGTCTTATATCATCTTTCATCACATGTCTCAGCTGGGGTCAAAGGTGACTCCTGCAGCGCTGCATTTTAAAGCTGAAATCTGTATCTTTACACAAGAGGCAGTGAGTTAAGTCCAAAGTACAGAAAATACGTTTTAAACTTTTATAAGCAAACTTTACTCCGGCTACGGAGGGTAAGAGTCACCGTGACAAAAAGCAGGTGACAGGGCTTTGAACTCGCCTCTTTGTTGAGACTGGAGTTGAGCAGAACTGAGCTTTTAATGACGCGTGTGACTCATCATCCACGTGGTTTAGTCAGATTCTGAACATCCAGAAGCTGCGTCTCTAATCAACAGACATGCAGTGTAAACAAGGATCCATCTGATCCCACCAGCCAGACATGAAGCAGAGATCCCAGATAGGAACGCTGCCATCCTGCTCTGATGACATCATCTGGAGCATTGAGATCCTGTCGCTACAAACTCGACCAGTGCAGACTCCGCAGCTAAATAAAGATGAACAAACACATTCTGCTTCCTCCCGTTGCACAAAAATGACTCTCTAGAATTGCACAACGTGAGAAGTTGAGACAAAAAAATGGAGCAATGAAGTGGTTATGTCTCAAGAATTCCAGTTTCAGCCACATCTAGTGAAGTTCTATCAAAACAATCTTGCTGTGGATCTTGTGAGATGAAGCGTCAGCTGACACACTTGAAACCACAGAGGCTTCACTTCACCAGCTACTTATAAAACCACAGCTCTCTGATCACAGACATTCAGAAAACAAACTCCTACAGCACCTGAGGAGAAACTGTGAAACATCTTCCAAAAAACTTTTTCCGACCGCAGTTCTTTCTCTAGCGTTTGACTCACAGAGACGATGGCACAACACCTGGCTGATAGAAAAACGTGATGCAACTGAAACAACATGAACCACGATCACCGTTTTCCTCTTGGCTGCACTCACCCACAGACTGTTTGGTGCCGGAGACGAGGTCCAGGGCGCAGACGGCGGCGCCGGGGCCGCAGCCGGTCGAGGGGGAGGACTCGCACAGCTTCAACGTGTAGCTCACTTTGTTAACGCCGTCGTTAGCTTCCCATTTATAACTGTGACACAAGGAAAAAAGAGAAAACAGAGGATGAGAGATGAGCTCAAACACAGGATTGTTGCTCCACTGAGTCACAGAGCTGTCAACAAGAGTAACAATAAGTGAGAGATATTTATTTTATCATCTTATACAAGAAAAGCAGGTGAAACACAGATTTAAAAAATGTTTGAACTATTCAAGTGTTTGCAACCTGTCGCCTCAAGTTCTGACTTAATGGGAGACAAACTTTTTCACTTGCAACAACTACAGTTCCTCTTTTTTTTAAGTTGAGGAAATAAAAGAAAGTGCATGAAGATTTGAGTTTCATATTTATTGTCTGTTGCAGGGGAAGTGTTTACCACAGAACTGTAAATAAATAACCTGCATATGTACAATTGTACAATTGCATGTGTTGTGAGCTGTTTCTGTTTATCAGCAGCCTCCTTACATGAGCATTGAAATCACACGTCCCAGCTCCTGGTTTCTGCCATGACGCTGCTTCAATATTTGAACAGCAGCAGCGAGAACAGAGCTCGGTTAAGAAGGATAACGACTGAATTCAACCGACTCGTTCAGGTTGAAATGAAACGTTAACACAAAGCGGTCGTGGGAGAGGTACGCAGATCCTTTACCAAATTAAAAGTCCTTAGAACACAGAGTAAAAGTCCTTAGAACACAGAGTAACAGTCATAGAACACAAAGTAAAACTACTGTTATTGCAGTGCCCCACCCACTGCAGGACACCATCACAGCACTGGTGTAGCTCCTTCAGCCACAGAGCGACAACCAGCTCAGCTCCCAGTAGAACTAAACACACCCATTATGGACTTTAACTCTGGTTTGACTCTTAACTGTGCAATATTCATTCTGTTCGTGCACAACACTGAACAAACTCTCACACTGTACATATCGTTTCCTTGTCTTTATGTGTATATAATCATTTTTATTCCATTAATATGTTTCTATATGTTTTATATTTTTCTCACTTGTAAGCATTATTACTCACTGATTCTTATTTCAGACTCTTACTGCTGTGACAATGAATAATAAAGGTTGATCTTATCTTATCTTAAGTGCTTACATAGGTAGCTCCAGCTTTTAATAAACAAAGGCAGCTAGGAACTTAACTAAGAGGTAAAAATACAATAATTACCTTTGAGAAGTAAACACATCATTGTATAAAAACTCTAAGTATAAGTGAATATACACAAATAAATATATATATGCTTTACCAGGGTCCCTTTGAAAAGCGTGTAATTTAACCCTGCTAACAGTTGTTAGCATTAGCTTCTGCATGACAGCTAACATGTCACGTTAGCCGCGGGGAGCGAGGCTACACATTAGCTTGATAAAATTATAAAAACACACAAATAACCTTTGACTAATTCAATCAGAAGATAATTTAATTAAAATGGTTTCCATTCAAATCTGGTCCCGTTGATTAGTGGGTGTCGAGCAGCGACTGATTGAGAGATAAGATCGGTGTTTATCGGTGTGTTAGCCCGCTAACACGTCCCCTTCACCCCGCTGATGCTTCACCTCTTTTACCGGTACTAAACTACCGTGCGAGTGTGTGTTGTGCCCGGAACAAGACGCCGAATGGTTGTGTAGGAGCCACGTTTAACATGAAACCGTGTTGTGTTGTGTAGGGTTGTGTGGTACCGGGTGTCTGACCAATGGAAGATTAAAAACACACTAAATTAAACGAGGTTCCATACAGACACACACAGCTCGAGGTTGACTACCTGAGGAGACACAGCTGTTCTGTGTGTGTTGTGTTGTGTCGCTGCAGGTTTTGTGTCTCAGGTGTTGTGTTGTTTTTGTTGTTACCTGCACAGATCCTGGTACCACAGGCTGCTGCTGGAGCCGGAGCTGCCCGCCTCCTGGGCTCCGGACCGGGACAGCAGGCAGCCCGCACAGGCCAGCAGCCACAGGGCCGGGCCGAGAGGGAGCCGCCGGCTGGAGGAACACCGAGGAGGAAACATGCTGTCTGCGGGGGGGGAGCGTGCGAGCCGAGCCTCAGCGGGACGACATGATACAGCAGAATGCGTGAGTTCGATTCCTAGTCAGTAGGAAGTGAGCGCATCACATGACAGGACATCACATGACGGTGACAGGCGCTGCGTTCACGCGCCCTGGGAGAACTCCACTCTCCCACGTTCTGGTGATTCATCTCATTCATCGACCAAAGACAATAAATACTAACACTGAATCTCAAACCTTGAATGAAAAGGAGCAGATTGAAGAACAGTGTTGTATACTATGCACGAGACATTCAATTATACATCTGCTCTATGAGTTTCTGACGAGTTCTGAGCTTCTCACACCAGATGTTGATGAATGTCTCCAATCTGTTTTGGCCCAGATGTGATCCAGATGTTGGAGGTCCAGTGGGTAAGATTCAGGTGAAAGGGATCTATTTGCAGATATTGAACATACAATAATCCTAGTGATGTTTTCACTAGTGTGTTTTATCTTAATTGTACGAAGGTGTGGTTTCTTTACCCTAGTATTGGTACTTTATATTTAAATACTTTACATCAGGAGCAGGTCTCTGACACATACTTCTACAAAGTTTTGAGGTAGTTCATCTGTTTTTTGCATAATCATGCAAACTAAAAGACAAACGAATGCAGATGAAAACACAATAACATAACATCATTTATGATTTATCAAATGTGTTCAATCGCATGTATAGAAGACTGAAAATTACGAGTGTGAGCAATTTGTTGTTGATCATTTTAATAATCAATATATTTAAACATATGACTTTTATTTGCCATGGACGAGTGCACATACCTGGAATTTTACCCTTGTGTAGTTGTGCTCCGTGTACTTACACAAACAGACACACAATTAACAGCAGACTACCAGAAGAAGAACTATGAATGTCTTTTAATTTCAGTTTCCATGGCACAACCTGAGAAGCCTACTGTAGCGCCCTCTACAGGCCGGCCTGAGAGGTCATAATCAGAGTGAAGTGATCCCAGCTGCTGAGACGTGACCAGGTTTCATGTCAGGAAACATCTCAGCTCCTCTGCTCCTCAGGTTCTCTGCTCCTGAAACGATGCTGTGTTGCTCCATGTGGCTCCTGCTCGTCCTCTGCGTGTCCACAGGTACACGACCAGACGTTAAAGCAGAGATTCATCTGAGGGATGATGATAATTAACTCTTTCTCTTCATGTAGCTGCTGGGGTCCCGGTGAATCCACCTCAGGCTGCTGCTGCTACAGGTGAGGGCTCTTTGGATATTGACTGAGACAGACAGAGAAGTTCAGAAGGAAGTAATAATAAAAACAAAGTATAATAAAAACCAGTAAATTAATGAATTCCAAGAAGTCACCGTCTCGAACATGATAAACCTTCCGTTCCCTTTGTTTTCAGCCTGGATTCTATTGGATTTATTCTATTTACTGTTTTATATTTAATCCCTCTGTTCACTGTGCGATGACCAAGACATTGAATTGTTTGAGAGAATTCTTCTTCCCTTCTTTGCTCAGGTAATGTGACGGTCAGTCCGACGCTCGATGTGCAGCAGCCAAATACTTCAGAGCCTTTACAAGGTACATGTTCAGTATTTACATGATCATTCATTTTCTTCTTTAAAAGATATTACCTGATTGTTTTTACTGGATTTCTCTTTCAGTCAGCGCTCTTCCTTTAAATAATACCCACAATGCAACTCATCCAACACCAGGTTGGTCCTCATTGGGGTTTTAAAGATTTATTGAGATTTTTCTCAGTTTGTAATTTCAGTAACAATTAAATCTCCAGGTGTTGGGAACGTTTCCATCGAGCTTGGGTCGCCGCAGAGAGACAACTCGGAAACTTTAGAGGGTAAAATTTAAATTATTACTGATAAATATACAGAAAAAACATTATAGTTTGAATATAGACTGTGTGTTTTCACCTGATATTTGAACCCTCATAGAGCTTCAAGAAGACCTGATTGTCCAAGAAGGAGACATTCTGATGCCGGTAAGATGAACAGAGAAGTTTCTATTCACACGGCTGCAGGAGAGCTGCAGCTTCAACTGGGAATTTTAAAATAAGAAGAAATAAGAAATGATATCTGCAACAAATGGCAAAATTACATGAGGTGTTTGAGTATGGAAGTGTTCAGACTGTGGTTTTGTCACAGGAGGTCAGGAACGCTGTGTCTAGCCTGTGGCCGGACGCCATCATCCCTTACGTCATCAGTCAGGACCTGGGTGAGTTGTTGTGGTTCAAGCTCACGTCTCATCATGTAAAGACCACTGTGTGTGAGTCTGTGTTTGTGTGAGTGTAGTGAAGAAACTGTTTGTGTGTTTTCAGCTGATCGAGAGTCAGAGATGGACGCTGCCTTCACAATGATCTCAAGCGTCACATGTATTCGCTTCAGAAAACACACCAATGAATTTAACTACCTGAACATCAAGACAGGAAAAGGGTGAGAAGAAATGCAAATTAACGACACAAATGATGTATATTTCATAATTAACTCAATATCAGTAAAAAGAAAATATAAAATATATATTTCAATTGAGATCTAGGTAAGAAGACTTGTAGGACTTTAACCCTTGAAGAGTCGAATAAGCAGCGAGGCCTCGAACCTTAAACCAGTGGAATGTGGTGTCTGGTATTTTTATAAACCCTTATCGAGGTGAGGGAGAAACTGTCTCCTCTTTGTCTCCTCCAGCTGTGCGTCCTTCGTGGGCTGTATCGGAGGAGCCCAGTCTCTGTACTTTGGTCAGTCCTGCAGAGTGGGGAACCTTTGCCACGAGCTGGTCCACGCACTGGGATTACATCATGAGCACACCCGCTACGACCGGGACCAGTACGTCAGTGTGCAGTGGCAGAGAATCCAACCAGGTAAAGGCCTCAGAGTGCACACGGCTCAGATTCATGTTTGTATGTTGTGTGATACTTTGGTTTGTGTGACTTCAGAAGATCGAGGCATGATTCATAGTTCTGATTTTCAAGGGAGACAAAATAACTTCAAGTTGAAACATGGGGACACTCAGAATCTGCCGTACGACGTGGACTCCATCATGCACTATGGATGGTGAGTCCTCTCTCCATAAACTTATGATTCATATCACACTCTGTTCATTTAGTCCTGGGACTCCACTTCACTCATTCTTCTGTCATCGCAGGTATTACTTCAGTCAGGACGGGGGTCCCACTTTGCTGCCCAAGAAGGGGGGGGAGCAGATGGGTCAGAGGACACATCTCAGCCAGCTGGACATCCAGAGAATCAACAAACTCTACCACTGTGGTAACACACACCTCATTGTTTGTGTTACCCTGCTAACAAACCAATGGACGGGGGGGGGGGGGGGGGGAACTACAGCATTTCAATGACACTAAAACACTTTTCTTCTTTCAGACGAGCGGATGAAACCACACTGAGCGGGTTCGCTGCTGGTTTGGGCCTCGAGATTTAATAAAATCATATTTATGAACAAAGAAGATCCTGTTGTGTGTGTTTGTTGTGTTGTTTTTCATCTGGAAGGTCTCATCCAGAGGAGACGTGCACCGAGTGTCTGCTCCCAAAGTCACTGATCGTTTTAACTCCAGTAACATGATGTGCACGTCTGTGAGGAACTCAGCAGGGATTTAATCAAATCCTAGAAATCTGACCTGACGATGAACTCCTGAGGGTGACGGAGCTGCTGATCTCACTCAGACCATCTACAGTGTGTGTGTGTGTGTGTCTGTGTACGGTGTGAGTGTCTGGTTAGGTCTGTGGGAGGAGCCTGTAAACAAACACTTGAAGCAAAGTGATCTTAGAGGAAAGACTCTTATTCTCTGTCACCGTCATTGGACACAGAAAATCAGACCATGACCTGATGTGCACTCAGCATCTACAAGGTAAGACATTTATATCTAATGTGTGTAACTGTTCTTCACATTTATCTGCACTTTAAATGTTTCAGTATTTCTCCCATAATTTATTTTTAAGTCTCAAAAGAGAAAAGCCTCAAATACAAATTCTACTTATTCTGAAACCAGCATTTCAATAGATTTTAACAATGTATAATTTTCTTTCTTGACCATTTTGATGTTAAATACAACTTGACTCTTATTTTGTTGATGTTCAGAACAGAGGATGTCTTTTATTGTTTTTTATTTCTGGACTGGTTTATAAAGTAAAGACGATTCAAAGTCCTGCAGCTGAACCATGTGTTTGTTTCTCTGCTCTATCTGTAGTGGACGATGGTTCATGGCTCTCGTGTTCCGACTGCACGACAAAGCTCCGGAGCTGCTGAGAGACGTTCTCCTCGAGCGAGGGTGGGAAGAATATGATGGAGGCGAGCGGGAGGAGGAAGACTGGAACCTCTACTGGAGGGGCTCGGCCTTCCACAGCTCCCAGTACCACAACCTGCTGCCGTGGCAGCGCCTCAACCACCATCCCAAAACTGTTGGCATCACACGCAAAGTGAGCAAACACATGAACTCTTAATGAAAAATAATGTTATCAATCTTTTTACATTAACTTTAAAGGTGATTAAGACTGAGGCCAAATCCTCTTGTTCGCCCCCTGGTGGCTGGCTGATGTAAAGGCCATTAACCCAGTTTCCTCCTGTTCACTTGTTTATTCGGTAAAACTTGAAGCTGGACCTGAGCTGGAGAATCAGTGAATTGGTTTCCTGACGTCACTTACCTTGTTGAGTCCCCTCAAATTTATCGTTGGTCCAAATCGCACCAAATTCGAGTCTGCTCTTCTTTGGGTTCTTTAACGAAAGTGTGAAGCTGTGAAACTTCTGAGATTTGTAGAACTATTAGATCAGATTTATACCTGACATTATAAGGAAATCTTGGATTAGGACAAATACATGTTTAACGGAATGTTCCAAATGATCTCAGTCTGACTGGCTCGTCTCTCTTTGGTAGGACTGCTTGGCACGGAACCTGAGGAGAATGAGAGCCTCGTGTGGTTCGTCGCTCTACGACTTCAGTCCCTCCAGCTTCATCCTCCCCAGCGACTACGACCGCTTCCTGGCTGAATACGACAAACTGCACCTGACCGGAGGACCGTCGCTCTACTGGATCTGTAAACCCGTGGATCTCTCCAGAGGCCGAGGCATCTTCATCTTCCAGGATATCAAAGACCTGGTGTACGACTGCTCCGTCATCGTGCAGCGCTACGTCAGCGACCCCCTGCTGATCTCCGGCTACAAGTTCGACTTGAGGATCTACGTGTGCGTGAAGAGCTTCCATCCACTGACTGTCTACATCCACCAGGAGGGGCTGGTTCGCTTCGCCACGGAGAAGTTCAGCCTGGCGTCGCTGGGGAACCTGTTCGCTCACCTCACCAACTCCAGCATCAACAAGCTCGGCCCTTTCTACAGAGCCGAGAAGGAGAGCGTGGGCCGGGGGTGCAAGTGGACCATGAGCAAGTTCAGGCACTTCCTCCGCAGCCAGGACGTGGACGAGCTTCCTCTGTGGCAGAGGATCAGCAACATCGTGACGCTGACCCTCCTCAGCATCGCTCCCTCCGTCCCCTCCTGTCCCAACTGCCTGGAGCTCTTCGGCTTCGACATCTTGGTGGACGTCGGGTTGAAGCCCTGGCTGCTGGAGGTCAACTGCAGCCCGGCGCTGACCCTGGACTGCCCCGCGGATGTCTCAGTGAAGACAGGACTGATTAGTGATCTGATTGACCTGATGAACTACACGTCCACCGACGGCCTAAGAGACGGAGCGTTTCAGAAACGGAAGCACAAGCGGCCATGTTTCCACCGGCCCTCGTATGATCCCAGGTCCTCTCAACCTCAGACACTCCCTCTGCTAAAACCTGTCCCACAGTCTAAAGGGACGAACCCAGGACGACGGGCTCTTGTGGCGGACCAGTCGAGACGCCTGCCCCCAGTTAACCACAACAAAGCGTGTGCAGCCGGGATCGGAATAATCCACTCCACAGCCAGAAAAACCCACAGCGACAAGACGCTGCACCTGATCCTGGGCTCACGTTCAAGGACAAACAGACACACGCGTCCAGGAGAGATGGACGTTTCCCAGAAGACGCCCGAGGTCCGACAGAGGGGGCCGGGATTCAAACCATCTGCCGTGGCCTGGAAGCTCCCCAACATTTACAGGTGAAGTACTTTGTCTGGTCCATGGACTGTAGATAAAGACAGGTCCCTAAATGTGAGGCCAAACCTCTAGACCTCCCCCTGGTGGCTGGTTGCAGTATAGGTCACGAACACCGCCTCCTCCATGTTAGTGGAGGGAGGTGGTAGTTTTAGGTTGTTATCACACTGATGTTTGTTCATGTGTCTGAGTCAAAGCTGAGCGGCAGCAGCTTCAAGTCGAAACATCCCACCCGTCTCAGAGTGTAATGTTGTGATTGTTTCGCAGTGGGAGTCGCGTCCCAGTAACGGCTCCTCTGGAGGAAACCACTGCCTCGACTGGACGAGATGTTCCTCCAGTCAGAGTCGGAGACTTCATCCGGACGTTCCCCTTTAACGCCGCCACTCTGAAAGCCTCCCGACACAAACTGAACGTGAAGGTTGTCGTACAGGAGCTTCACAAGCTGACGGGTCGGCTGACTTCAGGTCAGTCTGACGAGGCAGAGGGGACGAAGGCGGGTGAGGAAGACTTTGATTCTCTGCTCTGGGGCCCGAAGGATCCTCCGTCTCTCAGACGATGTTCCAAACCAACTTAAAGAGGCCGGAGCTAAAAGGTGTTTCAGAAGCTGAAGAGAGGAAAGTGATGTGTTCACTGAACATTAGAGCTTTTAACCCTTTTACAGTAATAACACAAATTAAAAGTCGACAACCTGAATATGAGCAGAAAATAAAACCTGATTTTATTTTCTATTGTCTTATCGTGGAAGCAAACATTCTGATTTGAGCCTTAATACTTTTTTCCTAATTTATTTAAAAAAAATATTAACTTTAATTTCTGGATTTTATTTAGCATGTGATTTCTTTCTTTTTTTATCCTTATCAGTTTCAAAGAAAGTGGTTTAACATTATTTAAAGTGTTTACAACAGCACAAAGAAAATAATTCATAAATTGATTGAATCATAATCTTGTGAGTTGTGTTTAGTACAGTTAGTAGAAACTTTCAACATTTATATTTGTGGAGTTTAAAGACATTAAATTCATTTCAGTGACAGACTCAGTTTTAGCTCAGGGAGACTTATCCTTGCTAGATTAATAACTTCATCACTTATTCAGATGAAAGTGCTGACGCGTAACAAACAGTTATTCAGATTGAGTGACTCTGATCTTTTCTCGCACTCGTCCTGATGTGTACTGGGTTTGCTGGCGTCCGTCTGGGTAGATGGTCCTCACCGTCCCGTCAGGATACTCCCTCCTCTGGAACTGAGGAGTGTGGACGTCTCTTTCACCGCTGGGGAAATCAATCATCTTCTCCCCGGACCTGGAAGATAATCACAAAACTTTATATAGCACATTTCAAAACACCGTCCTTCTCAGTTTTCTGGGTCGGGAGACGTCTTGTTGAATGATCTTTGAGGACACCTGTTGGCCGTCTCGATGGACGCTCCTCCTCCGGCTGCACTGACTCTCTGACCCTGCAGACACTCTGAAGCTCGTCCTGACGGGAATCAGACTTACGGTGAAACGAGAACGATGGTGCCGTCGCTGAAGATCGTCCTCTCGCTGCCGTCGGGCTCCAGAGACTTGATGGTCTCGTCTGGAAACACGATCTCTCTCCTCCCTCCAGGGTGTCGCTTCTCTGTTCACACAAGGACACACAACCAAAGGGTCAGACGTCCACATTGTTTTAAAGCTTTAAATATAAGGAATATAAAAGATATATAATGTAAAGTCCCCTGATAGATGTAGCTTCACCTTCCGGTCTCTTACCGATCTGCTGGTTGGGGAAGTGAAGGATCTCCAGACCACTCGGGTGGGTGGTGTGTGTAATCTGTGCACTGGCATAATAATACACCTGTAACACACACATGTTCGATCAGGTGAAGCGTGAACACAAAGCATCCAAACACACTCAGGAGTCAAACGGAGACCTCACCACTTTCCCGTCTTCTAAAACGTGTCTCATGTCTCCGTTGATGAAAGAGATGGTTTTTGTCTTCTGGGCAGAGACGGTCCTCGTCAGCAGGAGGCGTCTGTCCCACAGGCGAAGCTCCGTCTGAGCAGAGAGACAAACGTCCACAAGGGGGTTTAAAGATCTGTGAACACACACTTTCATCTCCTGCAGGTAGAATGATGGATTATCTATCATCACTGGTTTGTACTGCAGTGCTACGAAGTGTGATTTCATCTGGGGATTAAGAAAATATACATATTTATCTGTTTATCTGTTTATAATCTATGAACAATGAAATATTAGTTTTATCATCTCTGTTAGATCTTGGATTTTTATTTCAGACTATTGACATACACTGTAAAAAATCACAGTAAAAAACCTTTAGATACTCAATATTATTTTATTCACAGATTTATAACTTTTTTACTTAGAATTTGATGTCATTTAGCATTTAAGAGCATTAACCTATGGATTAACCCTGCAAAATATATTATATTTAATCAAATTTTACATTTAGTAAAAGTAATTTTATGTATTTCACTCCTAATTTGGGAAAACATGTAAATTACACAGTGAATTTAAAGTAAATAACTCCTGAGCTGTTTGAGCTGTGAAGGTGAAATCAGGCTCGGGCAGCGTATCGACTTTCACTGCCTGAACGTGTAATGAGGTCACGTCTGTTCTCTGACACCGGCTCTTGTTCCTGCTCATGAATTATTGCCGGGAAGCTTAAAGGCCACTTAACAGAGTTTCTACACACGTTTGAGAGAGAAAGAGAAAGGGATGGCCAGTAGAGGGCAGCACAGCTTCTTTCAGTCACTCATTTTGTTTCAAAAAGTTTGAAACGGACTTCTTATTTATTAATGAATCTTTTCTGTATTGATGACTGACTTGCTTCATAAAGACATTTGTAGATGTTTCAACTTGATGTCGAACTAGTTTTAATCTTTATTCTTTTACATCCAAGATATGAAATGATTCACTGGCAGTTGTGCTATGAATATTCACTGTATATTTAATATTTGTATTCTTAGTGTTTCAGGTCCTTTAATATGACGACTGACTCTATAATTGACTCTTTGATGAGTTGAGACCTCGGTTCTATACTGAAACACCTCGGGTGCAGTGGAGCCTGTTGCCTTATAAGGTCTTTGGTTCAGGGTTTAGATCTTGCTCCTGATGAAACGTCTGCAACACGCACACCTCAACAGGTGGAATCCGTCCAGCTGAAATGAGCCATCACAGGACGTCACATGAAAACTTCAAAGAGAAACGTGAGCGCTGCGAAGGAGGTGAAAATGAAGATGTTGTCGCTCGAGGCCCAAAGTGTGAGTGTGTTTCACGAGCAGGCGTTATCTCTGCAGCCTGTCCAGGAAATTCCTCTGCTCACAGAGATAAAGAACCGATGTGTCGAGCAGCTCGTCCGTCCTCTCAGCGTGAGACACAGGCCTCGTCCACACTGCGGCTGACGTGTCCATCCACACAACCTTCATCTTATCAAATACCTTCACATGAAAACAGAACCTTATTCAGACCGAGCAGTGAGAACCAGAGAGAAGCTGGAACAGAGCAGCCGGTACAGAGCAGCCGGTACAGAGCAGCCACTGTTGCTACTGTTTTGCATTGATTTGTTTAGGCCGCAGCTTTTCTGGTTCAGGCAGCAGAGGATCATGGTTGATGTAAAGATCAGTTTTTCTTATGATTCATCTGTTTCGTCCAAAATATCAAAGTGTGTTTGATTGTGTGTGAAGAACAAATGCTCAGGAACAAGTGATTAAAACAACAGTCACACAACAAATCCTCTAAGTGAACGTAACAGGCCGCAGGCTCTGGTGTCGAGGGTGTAACTCATGCAAATGGAACCATGCAGCGGCACATATGGTTTAAACCAAAATGTAACCGAGCAGGTTTTGTGGCATTAAGAGTTTTGATCCTTCAGGACGTTAAACACACAACAAGCTGGAGACACTGGAGTCTGCTCGTATGTTCGATGGAGTGAAACGAACCAGGATCAGGTTCATAACTATAAAGGATTGAAATGGAGGATGAGTTGACAGGCGGATAATGTTCAGTGTCGATATCGAACCTGTGTTAGTTCCTCCTGGTGCGCAGTGCATCGCCCGGCCAGCAGACAGCGCTGTAGAGCGAGTGTCAGTCTCTTCCTCAGCTCGGAGTTTTCCCTGATCAGCTCCTGGAGGTGGCGTCGAACTACAGACCAATCACCCCCCCTCTGCTCACACTGAGGGGCCTCCATCTGACACACACACACACACAAACAAACACACACACACAGTCAGGACACGACACTGGGAACACTGTGTGTGATTCATGTGGGACTTTAACTGATGATTTACAGAATTGCCCCATAAAGTGTTTTTCCACGCTTCACCCCCGATGACCAATAAGCTTCCAGATCATTTGACTCAAAATGAAAGTGGCAGAATTAGGCGTGTCTTCCCGAAACTGACCAAGTGAGTTACTGAATGATGTGATTAAACAATAACCTCCATTAGTCCGTATGCTTCGTAAAACTGATAAACAACTGGACGGATAACAAAGCTAAGAACAAAACCATTTCTCCTTTTGCTGGGAACCCACAGCGTTACTTCATCGTCCAGTACAGAAACCGGTATTTAACCGGGTCCATCACCTGTTCCACCAGGTTTTGTGACAGGCCCCGTTCGAGCAGCTGTGACAGGTAGATGAACACATCGGGGGGGGGGGGGGGGGGGGGGGGGGAACAAGCTGAAACTTGTCCGGGAAGAAGAAAAACAGAACTAATGACACGACGTGGACGTGACTCATAGACGTCCGTGAGAATATCTGTCAAATCTGCCTTCATCAGAGAATTACAGGGAATGACACTCAGAAGTGAGAACGCATCATCTCTTGAGCAATAAAACAAAATCAGTAACCATCACAATATAACTAAGGTTCAACACTATTTAAATAGTAAAAAGTATTTTGTTTTTTTTCAGGTTTTTGTAATTTTCTGCTCCTGAAGAAGAAATCAAAAGCACAACCTTCAATCGAGAGCCAATGTCTCTCTTTAGAATTATCAATATATAAAACATTTCAGTCAATATCGTGATAATTATCAATATCGACTGACATGAAAATGTTTGTAGTGATATAATTTGTGGTAATTTCAACCCAACACGGCCCCTAGTCTAAATAAACACTGACAAAGATTATGTTTATATATTAGATTATTCAAATGACATTTTATATCCTCAGATTGTGTACTTATATGTTGTGTATTTATACATTGAGTTGTACGTCTACTTATATGTTTACAACAGGAATAAGGGAGAAACAGCATTTCAGTCCCATCTGTGTCCAGTAGTGACAGGAAAGTTTATATATTTTTAGTTTCACAGTCACTTCAGACTCTTACTCCTTTTATTATCTCAATGTGTTTTTGCAGTGCTTCCATTAAAAAGCTCGTTCTCGACTAAACGCCAGTGGCAGTTAAACAGTGGGCGGTTTTAATGGCTTCAGGGAAAACGGGAGGAAACCCAGCAGCTCCACGAGGGGTCGGTTCACCTGGAGAGGTCTGTGAGGAGCAATGGAGACGTGTTGTGAATCAGAAACCATGAGGTCATGAGAAATCACTGTTTGTTGTTGAACAACGCTGCTGAAAGGCTGCGGCGGCCAAATCCAACCAAAACCCCCTGAACTCCCGATGGGTTCCACCTGGGAGGCAGTGAGCCGGGTCTGGATCACACGTCTGAGGATTTATGGTGAAGACACAATGAAGAGGCTCCGTTGGGACCACGACAGAAGAGGCCGAAGCCGAGTGACGGCTTGGTTATGATGCGTATACGTACGAAAAGTGATCGAATCAAAAGGTCATGATATTTCTAACAATGAATAAGGCAACTAGTTAGTTAGTGAGTTAGTTGGTTTATCTTCTTCCTCCCTGGAGGAGCATCAACGATCTGCCTGTCTCTCAGCCGGTCCCGGGCCACGTGTCGGGCGTCTCCACGTCTTAGAGCCAACTCCTCCAGCTCTCTTGCTCTCTTGTTGTTCTTGGGGCCGACCCTGTTTGCTTTCTCCAGGTGCCGTCCATCTTTCTGCTGCATTCCACAGCTCTCTGACCTCCTGTTCAGAAAAAAGTGCAGGGGAACGCCACTCAAGAATTCCAACTGGTGCATGACTGGTGATGAGTGCCCATCTTTGACCTGCTTGCCACAAATCATTACTTCAACTCTTTTATTTCTTCTTAAATTCTTTTTTTGTATTGTGTAATGTTGCTTTCACAATTTGTCACGAGGCCTTTTGTGTTTTACTGAGGCTCGTGTCCGATTGGAGCTCGTGTGTGAAGAACCTCCCACCGGACACTGACCTGGACGTCCCTCAGCAGGTTGTTGGGTCCGTGTCCATCCCTCCCGGCCTCTCCTCTGGTTCCTCCTGTGCAGCCTCTCTCCACTTGTTCTCTGCAGACAGACAGGGTTACTACTGCAGAACCATTAGGAATAATAAAGACTGAACAAACAAGCGGAACAGGAGTGAGAACTAAATCCCTCCTGAAAGCCGCAGGGACGTCCTCTTCTCATGTCTCCTTTGTTCGTTTAGCAGAAGTTACACAACAGCTTCTCAAACGGATTAATGTGAAACTTTCTCTTATGAGTCAGAATTCTGGTACAGATCCAGGATTTTGTCACTTTCTTCAACATTGTGAGATTGTGAGAGGACTTTTTTCCTCGATTACTCAAGAGGATAATTAAACGTTTGTGATGAGAAAAACTTGTTTAGTGGAATAATCTCCCTGAGTGTGTGACCTTGTGAGTTTAAATGTGGTTTCATGAGGTGTTTTGTAGGCAAAAAGACGTGTGAGGTGGAGAAACAAGATAATCACCCAGAGAGATAAAACCTACCCACCTACTTCCTGCAGAATGCAGAGCTGCTCAGATTCAGCTGATCCCTGATCAATTCACAAGATTCACTAAAAGATTGTTCTTACCTATGAAAGTCCCACAATGTTTGTGCCGCCTTTGTGTTATCTGCATCATCGAGTTCCATCTCTGGTTTCTGCGTCTTCTGAACCGCTTGAAATTAAAAAAAAGAAGTGACAGAGATCTTAAAGGAGATCCACATGAAGGGAAACAACAGCACAGCCTCCATGTTGGAAAGGTGACGTGACTTTGAATAACAGTAAAGAGTCTGGTTGTGTTTCACTGCACATCCTTTCTCTTGTTTCTATTAATTTTATCAGGCTCTTTTATTTATTCTTATTTGTATTATCTATTTATTTTTGTAGTTTTTATTATTATTATTATTGATATTGCATTTCCCCAACTGGGCATATAGATAAAGGATTTAATAAAATAGAAATAATTGATGTTTTATCCCCTAGATAACTAGATTTATATCTAAAAGGAGGTGATATAACATATTTTGTTGTTTAAATAAATAAAATAAAATGAAATTAAAAAACAAACTTTTATGCTTTGATATAAAGTCAATAAAGTATTTTGATCCATAATCATAATAGGACACTTGTTATACAAAATCTATACTAAAGGAAACACTTTAGAAACTAATTACAATAATGAGTTGCATTATACAATGATCAAACTAATAAAAGTAAAAAGATACACAAAAAACAAAGCTATGTACATGGTAAGGGAGTGGGGCATTCATGATGAAGGGATGGTTGAGGGAGAGGAAGGATGAGAGAGTTTAGGACTAGCTCCGGTTTTAAAAGAGAAAACAGGGGGACCACTTGCTCCTCTTCACACTTCCCCCCTCCTCCTTCTCTTCCTTCTCTCTCTCCAACTGCTCTTTCTTTTCTCTCTTCTTCAGTTCTTTGCTCTCCTTCTTCTCTCTCTCCAACTGCTCTTTCTTTTCCTGCTTAATCGTTTCTTTCTTCTCTTTCTTTTCTCTCTTCTTCAGTTCTTTGCTCTCCTTCCTCTCTCTCTCCAGGTGTTCTTTCTTCTCCTTTTTCTCAGTTTTGACCTTCACATTGTCCCAGTCGGTCTTAGAGGTGAGATTCTGAAAAGACAGAGACACAACATGAGTGTCATCATTTACCGCTTCAAAGTCTAAACATGAAAAAAACTTAAATCCATATAATTAAGATCTAAAATGATCTGATGTAACGTACCTGAAGCTCAATGTTCTTCAGCATCAGGGCCTGTACTTCCTTCGCCTCCTCTAAAAACCACTTCTCTGTCTTCCTGAGCTTGTTTAACAGATCCTCTCTCTTCTGGAAGCTGGCCTCCTCTTCCAGGACACTGCACCTCAGCTTCTCCTCGTAGTTCTCCTGCAGAGCTGCACATTTCTCCTTCCATTCATTATCTACTTTCTGGTTCTCCAAGTGCTGGAGATGAAGCTCAGTGGTCAGGGAGAGGTTTTCTTCCACTTTCTGTTTCATCGTTATCTTCATAACTGCAAGCTCCTTCTCCAACTCTTCCTCTCTGACCCTGTGCTCCTTCAGAGCAGCGTTCTCGGCCTTGAGCTCCTGGTTCTTCCTCCTCGCGTCCAGGAGTGCTAGGTGGAGAGCCTGCAGGATTCTGGTGACACCGTTCACCTTGAGTTGGGCAGTATCATCCCACTGCATCTGTCCATGTGACTGAAAGACACAAATATACACATAACATGTAAAACACAGTCCCATCCGAACGTCAGATATATTCAAAGAGACAGAGCTGATTGAATTTGAGTCATTTACACGAGTCTGATTTTAGAGTCTGTTAAGCTATTGTAAGGTAAAAGAAATAAAAGACAGTTATGTTTTGAAGAGGTTTAAAACTAAAAACAGTTTAACCTGAAGTTTCTCTTGATTAAAACCAAACTTACTTCATCTCCTGAGCAGATGATGGTCTCCATGTCGGATGAACTCAGACGATCCATCGGAACAAAGTCGTTTTGAAGTAGTTTTGTCGTGACGCGCTGTTCTACAGACGGTTCTCTATCTCGGTTCAAGGACGCTGAGAAGATTCCCGTGGAGCTGTCGTCTACGAATAATCGCTGAGTCTGATTCTGCTGAGATTGTGTTTCCCCTTTATATTCAAGTCAATTGGCTTTGATCTGGAATTTAGAGGTGTAATCCAAGTATCAAAGTAACAAAAAATCAAAGAATCAAAGTATCCAAGTATCCAAGTATCCAAGTATCCAAGTATCAAAGTATCCAAGTATCAAAGGACTGTTGTTTGAATTATGGGACCTGGACTGAAACATCAAAGAACAAACTGTTTGAAGTGCATTGATCTGACTTCAAATAAAAACAAATTAATTCAAAAAAAATCACTGAGCATAGCTCCTATTATGAAATCACCTCAAGAGTTTTACACAATATTTAACTATAGAATAATATTTCTCTATATAAATTCAACAAACGAACACACAAACACGACCCCCCCCCCCCCTTCCCCGTCTTCTAACTGTACTTTTAATCAAAAATAAAATGAAATAAAAGAAAAACAGAATATAGTCGAGGGCTTCATGTGTGAATTATACATTTAGTATGTATTTAGTTATTTCCTGAGTAATAATAAAAAAGAGTTGAATAGATGTTGGGGATATTTCTGAATACATTAAACTTTATACGATATAAAAGACAGGTCAATAATAATCATAATAATAACAATCAAAATTCTAATTTGTTCCCTTTCTAGGCCACGCCCATTGAAAATTCCTCCAGAATACATAAATGTTCACCACTTTCAAATTTTCTGCAAACTTTGGTGAGAATTCACTCACTGGTCAAACCTTCCTCTGAGCAGTTTAACTGGGAATCCTGAGGGCCGCGGCGGGGGGGGGGAGAGGGTAGAGCTTGGGAAACTGGTGACACTGGTTGTCGTCACCCTCGCTGCCGCTGCCACTGCTGCCTCTCGTCGAGGAATGTGTGGGAAACGTGCTGCGTGTCCGAGGTGCTGAGGCCGGACGCTCTGCTGCGACCTGTGTTTGACCTTTGACCCGGTGTGAGGCTGCGTTTCCTCCTGGTCTCCACTCGCCGCACCGGCAGAGATGAAAGTGTGTTTTGGTTTCATGGCGGCCTGTGGATTGAGTTACCACGTCGGAGCTTGGGACTCTCTGGATGTGGTCGTTCACTGTCTCAAAACTAACAATAACTTCCTGATGTCTCCCGGCCCGGGGGGGGGTGCTGGTCGCTCTCACAGGGGGGGAGGTGTGGTGTCGCTGCGCTACATGTGATTCCTCCGCGGTGTCGGGATGTTTGTGCGTCCAGACGCGTGGGTCGTTCTGCTGGAGGAACGTTTCCCACCGATCCTCTGAGGTGACACCACCGGGGCTCACAGGCCTTTCTCCTCGAGGTGCGGCCAGTTCAATCTGACCTTTAACCTCCTCTTCACCCGAGAACTCTGCTGCAGTTTCACCCATGTCGTCCGTTTCCTGATGCTTCGGCCTTCTCTCGGAGCTCACAGACGCTGCCAGCTCGGAGACTGATTGGATTCCTCTGGACTCTTTCTCCTCTAAATGGCTCGTCCCAGCGGGTTTGTATGTTTTCTGTTGTGACTGAAATGGCAAATTCCCATTCCCTTCATTTGTCATGTGGTTTTCCCGAACCTCTTTTACTTGGACTGGGATTTGAACCTTGGAAACGTCCTGGGTTTGGGCCGGAGTCTTTCTCTGTGGTGTCTGAGGAGTAAATAAACCAAAGTGAAGGTCCTGTAAAGTCCCAAACTCCTGGCTGCACTCAGGAAAGCTCCCGAGCTGTGTGCTTCCATCTTTAAAGACCTTTGATGAGGCGGGGGTGAACTTCCTGCTGCTCTGCTGCTGCTGCTGGTGGAGAGACGCCGTCCTCTGGAGCTCCTGCTGGTCACTGACCTTCAAACTATTTCTGTTCATCCTGGAAATGATCTCCCGTTTCCTGCAGAAGTGACGTCTGTCTGTCGAACTCACCGAGGAACCATTGTTCTGGGAAAACAACAACAATCCATATGTTCATATTAAACCTTTCTCAGAGAGGCAGTTAAACCTGAATGGTGGAAACCAGGGAACAGATTTATAAACATCAGGGGTTTTTGGCCTCTGTACCCACGTGAATGACAGCGTATACTAAAACTAAAATATGAAATATATATTCTACCTCCAGCTGTTTGGACTCATGAGCTTCGTGCTCTCAAACAAACCCTCCAAGATCCTCGAAGCTTCTCCTCGAGGCAGATCGAATCCAACTTGGCGCCAGAACAGAACTGAAGAGGGAAGAATAAAAGACCGTGTTGTAGAATTCACTGGTCAGATAAACATCTGACCAGTGAATGGGCTGAGAGTACCTGTCCTCGGGGGGGATGTTCCTCCCTGTAGAACCAGCGACTGGGACCTGGTCTCCATCGGTCCGGTCGCTCCCTGTGACACAAGGTAACTCTGAATAATAAGCTCATCCTTATAAACAAGAGGCTCATTATAACTCTAAAGACTGATTGGTAGATAATGTAGTAATGAATCAGTTTATATAACAACACATTAAATTCACTAGATCCTGAATTTTATTTGGATGTGCACCAAATTACACAAACATCAGTCCCCTACACATGTTTATATCAACAAGATTCATAAATTTATTCACAATAATATATATTTACATATATTTATTATAATAGTAAATATAACAATTTTATTCTCTAGTGCTTTACACAGCACAAAGAAGAAGAGAACACATTTTAAGGTTTCCCTATTAAAAAAATATAAGGATATAAATGACATCAGCCAGACACTACTTCTCTATCAAATTATTTATTGGAAATCCACAAATTTGTGAATCGTTAATATCAGAAAAACCTTATTACCTGGTGATATAATCCCGAGAGAATCTGCAGGTGAAGAGAAACATGTGACCTCTCGAGTGTCAAACCTCTCGGGCCCCTGTGAGGTTTGTCTGCCTGTGATTTATAGTCGGAGCTACAACTTCTAGCGTGAGTGTCAGTGGAGTCACGGCTCGGCTCGGTATTCAGGGGACAGTGGTTCGATTGTTTGTCTCACTGACAGGCTGCAAATCTCCCAGCAGCAAAAAGCAAACCAGGATCTCCTCTTCCTTCAGGTTTGTTCATTTGAATTAAACTGTTTCCAATCACTGCTGCTGCTGTGCTTTTACATAAGCTCACCTGCTCTACTATGAAATATGTTTTAATAAAGCTCGTTACTCAGTTCGACAGCACATTCTTCTATTCTATACATTTTATATTCTTGATATTCTTTAAAAACAACAGCATTTGAAAATCGTAGGGAAACATTTGAGATAATGTAAGAAAACTGAATATATAACAATGATCCGGTTGGTTTAAGACATTTTAATGATTGTTACATATTAAAGATTAAATCCACCGCAGGTAACTGAGTAACCGGCGGAACAATTGAACCATCGTCTGAGCAGAGGATTGCGACGAGGGGTCAAGGGTCAATTGTAAAGAGGGGGGGGGGGGGGGGGGGACAAACACAGAATACTGATATGGTCCATTTTAAGACAAGATGAATTAAATCACTCGGGACAAAGCTTTATAATAAAACACGTATAATCCTGTCTCCGAATAAAACCATTCAACAACCGCAAGAGAAAAGAAATGTTCAGGAAACAAATCCAACAAACACATTTATTACACAAGTTCCTGTGTGGATTTTTCAAATGAAACTTGCTCCAGAGGTCACGTCCTCTCAGAGTCTCAGAGTCTCAGGAACTTCTTCTTGGAAACCGGCTGAATGTTGGACGAGCTGTCTGGACTTGTCTCTGAAGTGGAGAAGGAGTTTGAAGCATGCAGAGTTGAGCGTGAGGCCTTGGCTTTACCCCCCCCCCCCCCCCCCCCTCGTCCTCCTTCCCTACAGAAATCCTCCTCCCTCAGGACTCCGGCATTCCATGCAACTCATTTCAGCTTTCCCTTACATAGTAGAGGGCATGGAGGCTGACGCTGCGTCTGACTGCACGTGCCCGCACGTAAATCTGTCACCGATTCCCAGGGATCCACATCTGTGAGTTTATATCTGAACGTCCCTCTGCTGCAGTTTGAGCATCTGCGGAGACGTTCAGTTCTAAACCCAGGAGCTTCAGAGAGGAACTGAAGCTTCTGGGATTCACTGAGGCCTCAGAATAGAAAAACAGTTCATTCTCACAGTTCGTGAGAGGAAATAAAAAGTGTTTTCATCTTGGATAGAAGTCGTATCAGCTTCACTGACTCACTCACTCGAGGTGTTTCACAACTTCTGATTTCATCATTCTAAGAAGAAATTCTGCAAGTCAGTCTTCATTTGTTATCTGATGAGTGAGCCGGTCCGAGCTTCCTCACGGAAAATTTGCATTTCAAATGTTGCAGGCTTGTCTCTGCCCTTTTCAGCCCCATTGGCCCCAGAGTGGGAGAGCAGCTGGTGACTCACCTCCTCAGGCCGTGAGGAGGAGCCACAGGGAGGAGGCTGAGCAGCACTCACTCTGCGGCTCTGAGACAGAATCAGTTCCAGACTCGGTGCCGACTCTCACACAACAATACGTAAAACCCAGAGCGACTCGGAGATCCATAACACACAAGAGAAGACTGGAAGGAGGAGTGTTGAGACGCTGCCCCGGGACTGAAAGCAGGGAGAGACAGGAGGCTGAAGAAACTTGTTTGGCAGGATTCCTTTTCTTTTTTGCCTGTGAGTTGTTGGAAGGTGATATTTCCTCGTCACTGTAGAAAAGAATACTTTGCACCCTGCGAGGTTTCTTCTTGCTCAACAGTTGCATTCAGCCGTTCAAATGGCAAACGTCACCACCCTGCAGGACATTGAGGATTGTGAAGCCACAAACAAGAATCTGTATAAGTTCTATGCAGCTGTCATGATTATAATTTTCATCCTGGCTCTGCCTCTGAACGCGTCCGTCCTCCACCTCTTCATTTTCAAGCTGAAGTTCTGGAAATCCAACAGCAACAACATCTTCCTCTTCAACCTGGTGCTGGCTGACATCCTGCTGCTCTTCTGTTTGCCCATAAAGGCGTACAACTTCATCCACGGGGAGCGGAGGAGCAATAACGACGTGGTGTGCAAGGCCATGCTCTTCATGTTGTTCTTGAACCGAGGGGCCAGCATCGCCTTCCTCACCGTGACCTCCATAGATCGATACTTCAACGTTGTGCACCCCGGCAGGAAGAACCTGCTGCGCGCCCTGAAGAAGTCTCCTCAGATCTCGATCATCATCTGGCTGCTGCTGCTGCCGCTCACCATCCCCACCATGCTCGAGACCTTCGAGTGCTGCAACAGCCACAAGGGAGATGACACTCTGATCAAGGTAACGGCATGAGATCCTTCATTCAGTAGATTTCCATCTTCTCTTCTATATTTATTACTTGAATCAAATCCACAAGGCAAAGATGTCTACCTACTAATTCCAGAAATCTCGGTTTGTCTGTTTATGTCTTGTTTATCTCGAGAATCATTTCTCTAACTGGCTTCACACTCGGCCTGTGAACTGTTAGAGGCCAAATGAAGTGCTGCTTTGAATCTGGTGTAATTTGGACACATGACACGTTCAATATGACAAAAGAATAAATAAACAGGCGACTCTGTAGCAGCAGTGTTCTTTAAACGTTTAAAGTTCTCATTGTCAATTTTGAATTTAGCATCCAATTTTTAACAAATTGGTTTTATACGGAGAAAAGTGAAAAGGATAAAAACTCAATACTGCTGCAGCTGCAACGAGAGGTATAAGATAATTAAGCTCCGGGTAAGAAAAATGACTTTACCAAG
Organism: Platichthys flesus; assembly: GCF_949316205.1. NCBI lineage: Eukaryota > Metazoa > Chordata > Actinopteri > Pleuronectiformes > Pleuronectidae > Platichthys > Platichthys flesus. The sequence goes on from NC_084962.1 coordinate 19,577,501, forward strand.
CAACAGCGCCCCCTTGAGCCACACGTGTATTATTATACTCCATGTCCGATAGAGGTACGTGACTTTCTCGAGAACCGTTCATCTTATTGGCTTCAAACCTGTCGTGTGTGTTTTGCTCGACTCTGGATTCTCCATCATTCACGGACCATTAAACAAACAAAACTGTTTGTTTCATAAAAACTTCGACGCCACAGAACAGAGTGAGCACGGTGCTGCGTCGCTGGTGAAACCCTGAACTGTTCCCTTGAGAAACTCAAAGGTCACATAAAACACACACAGGGTTAATGTGAGCAAACAGTTGCTCAGCCTGAACAGACACGATACAGTGTTGGAAATAATAATAATAATAATAATAATAATAATAATAAAGAGGCTGGATTTATACGATGAAGAAGATGAGAAGCCACAGATAAAAAATGTGGTGTCCATGGAATTCTCCATGTAGGAGTGTGTGTGTGTGGGGGGGGGGGGTTATCTCATCCACTTATAATGGAGCCTGCTTCCAGGGCTATTTTTACGCCGACACAGCAGAGCTTTAGTTTGAGTGAGTCAAATTACACAAATTACACAACACAGGTCTGACTACATGTCCGTTTGGACATTAAGTCTTTTTAGTTTCTGATCCTTTGTCCCATTTGTTGAGCAACACTTACTCAACCAGTCATAAACAAGCCTCTGCTGTGGATGTCCATGTCAATAAAGTGGTTCTTCTCTTTGTGCTGTAGAGCGTGGTGGACAGTCTGAGGGAGGTGGTGTTCTTCACTCAGATCCTCATCCCCTTCGTCATCCTGGTCTACTGCACGGCGCGCATCGTCAACCGGCTCCGGAAGAAGACCGTGGGCGATACGACCAAGCTGAAGAGAGCCGTCTTCCTGGTGTCCTCCGTCATGGTGGTCTTCTCCGTCTGCTTCCTCCCCTGCACCATCGCCAGGATGCTGCTGCTCATCGTCCGGGTCCGAGACAAGAGTGACAAGCTGCAGGACGGAGCTGCCGTGGCCTTCGACGGCCTCATGGTCCTCTCCTACATGGACTGTCTCCTGGACCCGCTGGTCTACTGCTTCTGCAGCACCAAGTTCAAAAGTCTTTATCTCTCCAATTATTTCCCCTTCCTGGTGAGAGGAGACCCGCCGCCGATAGAAAGCTCGACAGCAACCACGCCGAAGCCGCAACGCAACAACGTGATTTGAAGTCGAGTGACAGCTGCTGCATGTTGTGTGTTTTCTCTCCAACATGAAACTGTCTACGTGCCCAAAATATGACTTCATGACAATAGGTCAGTGACAGGATCGGTTGCTCCTTCCAATGCTTGTTTGTTGAGTTTTACGCTGCCGTTTGATTTGTTTAGTAATGTCACAACGCAATGAACTGTGGGTAACACCCCTTAGTGCGGGACTGGACAGTTTCACAGTGGGTCGGTCCTGACGGTGACTCACCAGGAGCACGCCTCAGATTCCGGGAGTTCTTCAGGAGTGGAAACGCTTCGTCCATCTTTATTTATCTATGTTTTGTCTAGATCATATTAATGTTGGTGGTTTTTCTTAAGGGAGACATAAGGGTCCTTTATTAAGAGCGATACCTCCCAGCTAAACTATGCACATCTGTTTCTCCTGTTTGGCTTGGACAATGAAATGAGCGGCCGAGTTTCAGCCATAAGAGATTCCTTCCAAGCGCAGGAATCTTATCTGTCAAACCAGTCTGAGCTCCCACTGTGAAACAAGCCCCAGTGGTTTGGATTGGATCGCTGAATAAAACCAAACCACCACGAAAAAGAGGACGAGAGAAGAAGGGTCTCTATTATATTCACAAGCATGAATTCCTGGATTTGTCAAATCAGATGCATATGTGACCAGAGTTTATCAAAAAGGCCCCACACAGGAAGCTGCTCATTAACAGGGATTAAATGAATTGTACAACTGTTTATACTGTGTAAATATATAGAGACAGATGGCTGGATTTATACTGTAAATATTTTTTCATTTTTTTAAGCAAGTTTTAATAAACCATCCCTCTTTATGTTGGGAAGCTCTTCACTAAGCTGTGGTGATTTAAAGACATAACTTTATAATTCACCTGAATGCATCATGCGTGATTAATAATTAATCATTTTAACTCCAGACAAAACAAATACACACAGACCTAAGTCCAACCGACAAAATCCACGCACACAGTTCGGTTAAACTGGGATTTGAACCGAGGACCTCTTGTTGTGAGGTGACAGGGCTAGCCGCCGCCCTCTGATGACTACAGAGCCAAACTTCTGCTTCTGAAGGGTCCTTGAGCAACGCACCGACACAAACTGTCCCTGACAACTTACACAACAAATGTGTGAGTGATGCATGATGCATTGTGCGAATGAACGTGTGAATGGCTAAACTGTAGGAAAGCACCTCGACGGGTCATCAAGTGGTAAATAGATACACAACGTTTACGATGTTGATTATGAATCATCGCAACTCGCGACTGAACAAAGACGGCGTGAGTCAGCGGAGGGGTCATTCTCACCTGGATGAGGTCATTAGTAGTGACACATTACAACGAGTGACCAGGTGTGTTGTTGTCTGGCAATTGTGTGTTTAATATCAGGTGATTGTTACTAATCAGTGTGTCACCATTAACAACACAAGGAGACGTTTGTGTTGTGTTATATAACGCAAATCAAATAATGAATTAATGACGAGAAGAGGGGAACCCCCCCAGCACACACACACACACACACACACACACACACACACACACACACACACTTCAGAGTTTGGGTAAAGAGCGTTGGCTTCTCTCTTCTGGAGGAGAGAAATCCAGAAAACCAAAAGAAGGGAGCGAAACATCGACAGCTGAACTACGACAACGTTGAAAAAAATCAATTTCAGACATTTGCAGAATATTTTGTTATAAGTGAACTTACAACCTAAAAGAATAAAACGCCTTTATTCTTGTAATATTACAACTCAATCCTCATAATATTTCAACTTTATTCTGAAAAACTGAGATTCAGTTTGCCTTTGAATGACCCTTCTACTCTGTCGAAGCTCTTTTCAAAGTTTTAAAGTTTTAAAGCTCTCTACTAACCACCTGATTAAAGCGTGAGGCCGACGCCCACTTCTGTCCACAGAACACAAACAAAGACTGAACTGTGAACGGCGTGAAGCTCAGCGAACATCTGCACCACGAACAATGTGTCAGTGTCAGAAACACAATGCAAACATTACGTGAAGACCAACACGGGTGTAAACTGACCTGAGATATGTCAACGTGTCTCTGTTTACTTTGTTTAATGTGTACAAAGCACTCTACACAACTGTACCAGCACCGTGCTTGAGTCTTGTTTTATTTAACCTATGTACCAAACACTACAATTTCAAGTAGGACATGGGACATTTTTCAAAGTCCTCTCTGCCCACAAGGTTGTTGTGTGTTTGCTGTTGGTTTGTTTGTCTGTTTTCAAGCACGATGACACAAAAACTATGAATTACTACGCAACAAACTCATTGAACTTTAGCCTGGATCCAGGATTTAATTTTCTGGATCCAGGCATTGCAAGACCAGACATGTTTTTTGACTTCGTCCCCAGTTTCTCAAAGGACACAAAAAACAGAATCACACACATTTAGTGGACTGAAATATACGAGTGTGTAACATTTGCTCCAGCTCGATTGAATCTATGGAGACTGTGTATGTGCAGGTGTGTGTTCTACTGAGTGACATAACTTCTGTCTGTCTGCATGATTACTCAAAAAACTACAGCACCGATTCCCATTAAATTTTATTGCGGGCCGGGGCATGACCTCAGGAAGAAACCATTCGATCCGCGGGGGTACGTGTTCTCCGAGCGTCCTTAACGGTGCATGAGCCCAGAAGGAAAAACATCAAGCACCACACGGAGGGAGAGCTGCAGCTCATCTAAATTAATTCAAGTAATTTGGCCTGTAGGTGTTTTCGGGGTCAGGTACACGTGCGAGTCTCGACAAGTCGTCCCGACCGGAATGCAGCAGTGTTGCCGCTTTATTAACCTGATCCTGGATAAGCAGAAGCAAACACTGTAAATGTTCTCATGTGTTATGATTCCTAAATGCGTGAGATCAAATAAAAACTGAAGAATTCTGTGTGGAAGAAGGATTTGTGAGAGCAAACATCTTCTAAACTCCATTAATCAGTGTCATCTAAGAAATGTACTCGAGGTATTACTATGACCTGGACCCTTTTATGTAATTATTTTGCTCTACGTCCAAATATTTGCTTTATGAAACAATATGGGCCCAAACGGGTGAAGTCATCAATATGAGCTGATGACGTGTGTAGACAGGAATGTGTGAAGGATTCTCTGTTTCTCAGGTGAGTTTGTTTGTGAACACTGAAATATGTGATTCTATTAATACACTACTGCCGATTGATCCTTGGTCTGCGTTCAGGTGAGAGAACCGTGTGGAGGAAATCTGAGTGAATCATCAGACTGTGATTAGTTCATGTGGAGGCTGGCGTCCAGGAATCTCATGTGTCAACACGCTCGTCCACCGCGCCGCAGCCTCGCTTCTCACACGGAGAAGAGGAGGGTGTGGTCTTTCTTGTGTTGCTTCAACGCGCAACTTGAATAAAAAAAGTGTTGATCCGAGCGATGGATGCTTGACATTCCTGCACTTTGAAGCTACAAAAGAAACATGGGAGGTAACTTAGTTAAACCACACAACACAACACAACACAACACAACACAACACAACACAAGTTCTTCAAGCGCCTGCAATAAATTTAATCCAACAATTCGCTCGTATCTCCGTCAAGGCCCAACAGCCGCCTTAAATTCACACCACTAAGAGAACTCATTTAAAAACATAGATTCACATCTGCACAAACTCATCACACACACACTCACACACACACTCACACACACACACATGCACACTCATTACCAAACCACAGGCTCATTGCCCACACACACATGTGTTCGTTACCCACACAGGAAACACGTCTTAACAAAGTGTTTGTGACATCGGGCCTTGAATGGGGGGGGGGGGGGGGGGTTACTTGAGCACTTTGAGCTGCATGACATGTATGAAGTTTATTAATATTATTTATCGTCACGCACACGCAGACCCACACACGCACGCACACGCACGCACACACACACACACACACACACACACACACACACACACACACACACACACACACACACACACACACACACACACACACACACACACACACACACACAGGTGGAACAGAGGAGTAACAGGAGGAACAGGAGGAGCAGAGGAGGAACAGAGGAGGAACAGAGGAGGAACAGGAGGAACAGAGGAGGAACAGAGGAGGAACAGAGGAGGAACAGGATGAGCAGAGGAGGAACAGGAGGAACAGAGGAGGAGCAGAGGAGGAGCAGAGGAGGAACAGAGGAGGAACAGGAGGAACAGGAGGAACAGAGGAGGAACAGAGGAGGAACAGGAGGAACAGGAGGAACAGAGGAGGAACAGGAGGAACAGGAGGAACAGAGGAAGAACAGAGGATGAACAGATGAGGAACAGAGGAGGAGCAGAGGAGGAGCAGAGGAGGAGCAGAGGAGGAACAGAGGAGGAACAGGAGGAACAGGAGGAACAGAGGAGGAACAGAGGAGGAACAGGAGGAACAGGAGGAACAGGGGGAACAGAGGAGGAACAGGAGGAGCAGAGGAGGAACAGAGGAGGAGCAGAGGAGGAGCAGAGGAGGAGCAGAGGAGGAACAGGAGGAACAGGAGGAACAGGAGGAACAGAGGAGGAACAGGATGAGCAGTGGAGGAACAGAGGAGGAACAGAGGAGGAACAGGATGAGCAGAGGAGGAACAGAGGAGGAACAGGAGGAACAGAGGATGAACAGATGAGGAGCAGAGGAGGAACAGAGGAGGAACAGGAGGAACAGGAGGAACAGAGGAGGAACAGAGGAGGAACAGAGGAGGAACAGGAGGAACAGGAGGAACAGGGGGAACAGAGGAGGAACAGGAGGAGCAGAGGAGGAACAGGAGGAGCAGAGGAGGAACAGGAGGAGCAGAGGAGGAACCGACTCTTTGTAAATCCACTCAACTCTCGCTGGTGTTTTAGAAACAGGGCTGGACCTGTGACCACAGAATCTTGGTCAGATAAGCTCAGTTGTTGTGACTGTGGCGGAGACACGGTTGAGCGAGTGGCTGGTTCTTACTGAGACATGCTGGGGCAGGAGGAGCATGGGGCCTCCTTCCATCTGATGGAGCAGATGAAGCTGGGAAAGCTGGGAGCTGAGGGGACGAGAGAACACAGAGGATCGTTGTCAGGGTTCAAGAAGAAAGAGTGAAGAGGTCTTCTGTCACATTTCCTCATTCAAATCCTCAACCCGTAAGAAAAAGACATGTTATTGAGGTTTGATATTCTCACAGTTTAATTATATTAATTTAATAAAGACCAGTCAGAGCATTGGGAGCGACCCCACCTCCTCGGAGTCCGTCCGTGTCAGCACAAGCGGCGAGCCAATCAGGAGCGAGCAGACAGGAAGTGTCCGTCCTTCACGAGACACAGAGAGAGAAGATTAGATCTCTGAGGGAGATGAGTTGAGTTTCTGAGAACTGTGTGTGAAGCATGAGAGAGAACCAGTGGTTACCTTCACTCTCCATTCAAACTCAAAGGGTGTTTAGTTTGTCCAGTTTACAAGAAACAGTACCCCCCCTCGAGTGTGTGAATCATTACTGGTACTCAGGAACCAGTGAGATGTCCGTGTGGTTAGAACAAAAAAAGATTCTGAAGTCAGAGAAAGATTTCAAACTCTGATCTCATTTCACCTAATAGGAATTTGTCTCTGCCAGCGGTTGCTCAAACTGTGCCAACTGCAAATTCCTTTGAACTTCTGAAGGATCATCGTGACGGCTTGATAAAGGTTATTTTAAGAGATGACATGAGATCTTATTTAGCAATCGTATTTTTTATTTCCATGTTGATATGACTCAGTTCCCTATCTGCATCAAGGGGAGTTACTTTGAGAGCTTTGAAACCTCTTTGGGAAAATAACAAGTGATATTTATATGAAAGATGAAAATATAATGAGAAACATGTTCGGGGGAGAATTGAAATCATGAAGCTCAAAGGTTGTGAAGCTGAATCAGAATCAGAATCAGAATCAGAAGTATTTTATTGCCAAGTAGGTTTACACCTGGAAGGAATTTGCTCTGGTTATTGGTGCATACAATGAACATAGAAACATAAAAACGCAATAAATACAACATACATAGGAAAAGCAATAAAAAAATAGAAAACCAGTATATATTTACTCACTGTTTACTTCTTCTTTTCTCACTTTTTTCCAATATTTATACAAAGTAGCATTTATTTTGACATAAACATTTCTGAATAAAAATATATGAAAGATAAAGTGAAAAAAGTGAAGAATAAAAAAAGTGAAATGCAAAATTCAAAACAGTAAACAGTGTACGATTGCAATATTCAAATCAAGTCTTGTAAGATTATGTCGTTTTTGACAAAAAATATCTTTACGTTTTACATAAAGAATCGTACAACTTTTGACAAACGGCTGAGAGGACAAGCAACACCTGAAACTGAAGAGCAAGGGGGCACACAATCAATCAATCAACCAATCAATCAACCAATCAATCAACCAATCAATCAACCAATCAACCAATCAACCAATCAATCAATCAACCAATCAACCAATCAATCAATACATCAACCAATCAATCAACCAACCAATCAACCAATCAATAAATCAATCAATCAAAAGTGAGGAAAGACAACTTTAAACTGGGAAAAGGAAAACCTGGAAACTTGGGAGGAAGTTTCTCTCGAGTGTAACAGGTGTTCAACAGAGCACATCAACAGAGTTACAGTTTTCACAGCTGTGATACGAGTGGAGAGTTTATTTCTTTCAGTCTTTCCTCCTCACTGGAGGACCGGATGTTTCAGGACGAGTGTGTACAAATACTCGATCATAGCTTCTGTGGAAGAGAGGGGATGTTGCAATGACTGTGGTGGATTGAAACATGGTTGACAAACCACACGTGTTTTCAGACATGCGATCTGTAGCAGAAGTCTGTCACTTCTGCTATACTTCACACTTCTTATGTCACTTACATCAAGTCTCTTGTTATGAGTATGTGGTTGTGTTATGAGTATTTGGTTGTGTTGCGAGTATTTGGTCGTGTTATCAGTATTCGGTCGTGTTGTGAGTATCTGATGTTGTTGTAAATATTGAGTGGAAAAACACAATTTAAACTAAACTCTTGAATCAATAGTCACATATACAAACTTTCAAAGACACAACCTGCAGTTTATTCCTTCCAAACTTGTTGTGAGTATTTGGTTGTGTTTTGAGTACTTGGTCATGTTATTAGTATCTGGTTGTGTTATGAATATTTGGTCCTGTTGTGAGTATTGGGTCGTGTTTTTAGTATTTGGTCATGTTATGAGTATTTGGTCGTGTTGTGAGTATTTGGTTGTGCTGTGAGTATTTGGTCGTGTTGTGAGTATTTGGACTTGTTGTGAGTATTTGCTGTTGTTGTAAATATTGAGTAGAAAAATCACAATTTAAACTATACTCTTGAAACAATAGTCACAAATAAAAACTTGCTAGAACACAACCTGCAGTTTATTCCTTCCAAACTCTTTTTAGATATTTTTGATCTATATAACAGAATGAGTATTGTGTAGTTTCCCGTTGGTCTTAGAACCAAACAGATGGTTATTAAAGGGGATGTTCTGCAGAAGACATGCCTGCACAACACTCGACTTGTGCAGGCATGATTGTTTTTCTATTCACGGCCACCTGAGGAATTTTAACAAACATTGGCTCCAATATCCGAGGGACGTCACCCTCTACTGCTACGATGTTATCTCCCCTTAATTCTGAATAATTGATGTCACTAAACCTGTTGCTGGAGGCCTTTAGCAGGAAAGATGATGCATCATCTCTCATACGTCTGTATCCAGTCAGGTCTTCTCTCTCTAAACCACACCTCTAGCTCACTATATATTCTTCCTCTCTGCAGAACCAGCCTCTCACTCACAGAGCCGACAGACGCACTGACACAAGGTGTTGATGTGCTCAGCACTTCTCTGTGTTTACAGTGCACGCCTCCTCCTCCTCCTCCTCCTCCTCGGGGACTCTGGCTCGGGGCTGTCCAGGCTTGACGGAGCTCCAGAACCACGGATCAGAGTCGGGAGGGGAACCGGAGCCTGAGCAGAGGAGACGCCTGAAGCATGAAGGATAAAACTCTGTGACTCTTCTTCTTTTTCTTCTTCTTCTTCTTCTTCTTCTTCTTCTTCACTTTGCTGCGGGGCCTCATCAAACAGGACGACTGATCGATTTCCTCCGCTGTAATTTTGTCCATCAGCAAAAACATGTCTACAAACAATTTTATTGACGACTGCTATGTGAAGCATAATGTCACGTATTACACTCTCTCCTGGCTGATGACTGGAGAGTTCACACTGGGTCTGCCGCTCAACCTATCGGTCCTCTTCATCTTCATCTTCAGGTATGAGGAAACACGACCTCACCATCTCGTCTTCGCAAACACAGAAGAATATGAACGAAAGCTTTTCAAGCAGGAGGCGTAAAAACTGAAGTTTGCACAGATTTCCTGACGTTGTGTTTGAATGATTCAAACGTGAATATCAGGAGAAAGTTAATGAGGAATCATCTGGCAAAATAATTTTGTCCTAGTTCTTCTGGTGCTTTCTAAAAACCTAGAGAGTGATTGATTACTATGCAGACCTATGCAGTAATAAACTCGTGCTCTCAGCAGAAGCCGATGGCGACAGTGTTAACATCCTGTTTGAATACATGTCTGTTATTACGTAAGTTGACAAAGTGTGTTTATCGTTAGTTTGTCATAATTCTTCCCTGAAAGATTTGATATGAATAACGTGAAACTCAATAACGAAGTTATCTTTAAAACTAAAGCGAGTAATTTATGTTGCAAAGGATTCGTGCACCGGAAACTATTAAAACTATTCAGGATGCAAATGAAACATTTTTTTTGACTTCTCTTAACACTTAACTTGTGCATCAGAGAGACGTCTCCTGTTGAGCTCATCTTCGATCAGATGAAACAAGCTGAGCCGCTCTGTGGTTGGAGATCGACTGATAAACACCTCGACAGGTTTCTGAACAGAGTCACTGTTTTCTTTGGCACCAGTAGATTTCCACCCCTGATGCAAAAGAACCATAAATTATTCTCTGGGGAAAAAATCCTATCCTAGAAAACTTCCTGGATCCGCGCCCTGATCCAGATTTGCATCAAAAGTTCTTCCTTGACCAAAACTTTCCACCGAGTTTTGTGGAAATCCGTTTCAGAGGGTGACAACTACAAGAAAATACAAATACACCTCGATGTATAGAACTTGAAATCAGAAAACAGACATAAATATGCTGTTTATCCTTCACATTTAAAGGTTTTCTATATCTGCAACAGAAACGCAGACACCAATGTCAGCAGAGAGCCGACAGGAGAGGAGCCCCAGCTTATTTAACTATTATAAATCTTTCACAAAACACAAAGTCTCAGTGTGTCTGTGTTGTTGTGTAAATTCCTCACAGCGTCCATGTCACGTTCAGATTCTGAAGAGGTTTAAAATAAAATGTAGGTTCTTCTGCTCTTTAATGTTTAATCTTTTAATTTGCATGAATAACTTTCCCTTTTCAGATTCAAGTTCTGGAAGAACAAAAGCATCCTGCTCTTCAACATCGTGGTGGCCGACTTCCTGCTGGTGATCTGTCTCCCAGTCAGGATCCACAACTACCAGCATGGCGTGCGGCACAGCGAGGAGAACGTGGTGTGCAAGGTCATGCTCTTCATGCTCTTTCTCAACCGAGGAGCCAGCATCACCTTCCTCATCACGCTGACCATCGACCGCTACTTCAACGTGGTCCACCTGGGGCGGAGGAACATTGTCAGAAGGCTGAAGAAATCTCCTGCGTTGTCCATCATCATCTGGGTCCTGCTGCTGCCGCTCACCGTGCCCACCATGCTCCAGAAGGAAGGCTGCTGCAACAGCCTCGGACGAGTTGCGACACCAGAAGAGGTTTTTGTTTGACTTTGCACGAGCTGTAAAAGTTCTCCCGGCACGTCAGCAACAATATGATCAGGGAACTAACTCGTAAATAAGAACTGCAGCTTCTGCCAGGCTCAGACTTCCTATGAGATAAGCTAGATATCTAATCTGATTTCCTCTCTCAGCTGCTGCAGTCACAATCTGAGGCCTGTGCACATTCTAGTTCCCATAATTAGTCGATTGATCTATTTGTGAATCTGTTGATTTACAGAATATTTATCTGTCACTTAAAACAGTTATAGTTAATCAATAATTCAAATAATGATAGTTTAAAGCTGATAGAAGTTGAGATATTTCATTGTTCAGGTGATGAATCCTAATTGTGAGCATCATAAGTATAATCACAACTACATGTTGCTATATTCCACCACGGCACCACATTGATTCTGAACAGATATTTTACTTTTGACCGTATTTTTAAGCATTACTTAATCCACCAATCATAAACAAGCCTCTCGTTGTGGATGTGCATTTCAATAAAGTTGTTCTCTTCTCTTTCTTGCAGAAAGTGGTGGACACTTTGAGAGAGGTGGTGTTCTTCTCTCAGATCCTCGTCCCCTTCGTCATCCTGGTCTACTGCACGGTGCGCATCGTCCACCGGCTCAGGAAGAAGACGGTGGGGGAGAAGGCCAAGCTGAGGAGAGCCGTGTGGCTGGTCATGTCTGTGGCCGTGGTCTTCTCCATCTGCTTCCTGCCCTGCGCTGTGGGCCGAGCGGTGCTGATGTGGGTTCGGTTGATGAAGTACGAGGAGGCCGAGGTGTCCGTGGTGCAGGTGTACGACAGCCTCATGGTTCTGTCCTACACCGACTGCCTGCTGGACCCGCTGGTCTACTGCTTGAGTAACACGGGGTTTAAGAACGCCTACGTCTCCACCTTCTGCCCCACGTTCCTCCAGAAGAGGCTGAAGAAGTACGACGTCAGCTCCACGACAGGAACCAACACAGCTACAACCTCTGCAGCCAGAAAAATCTCACTGCCGTTAACAAACAAGGGAAATGCTCTGGTGCCCAAAGTGTGAATCTAGATCTCAAGGCCTCAGTCGAACAGATAATAACCACTGCCTCTGTTCTCAGCTGCCGTGGCCCATCAGACTCTTTCTTTCTGTCAATGATGAACATTAAAGGTCATCAAAGGTCGTTTCACCAGCAAGAACAACACCACAGGAACATTTGATGGAAGGGTGTGAATGGAAATGGAAAAAAGAGGATGAGGGGATGAGGGAGGGATGGAGGGATGTTTGTGATCTGTGAGCAGGGGCGTTTCAAGGGACTTTGGGGGCTCCAAGCAAGAGTGCCCCCCCTCCACCATCCCAGGTGCATCACAAACTCAGAGCTGCAGCTTTGGGTATCGCTTCAAAGTAAAAGTTGGATTGTGTCGCTAAAAATATATTTTTATATCTGTATTTACTTATAATATATTCTTGTGAGTCTGCGTTCAGGAGCCGAGAGAAAGAGACGTTTCCTTTGTGATTATATTTTATCTGACTCCAGCAGCATTCACAAAGTGCTCAGAAGATAAAACTTGTGTGTTTGCTCTCACAGTGTAGAGAACTCCTCCATCATCTCAAACCACTTCCCCCGTCTCTTCCCACTGTCGTGTTCTTTATACACATTGTGAACGTCTCCACTTTTCTCTGACACGACTCAACTCCGTGTTTTTAAATGTCAGCGGCCGGAGGAGACGGGTCAGTTTGCTCCTCGCATTTGTTTCTGCCTCTTTAATAATCGTCTGGAACCCGTGTCCTGCAGGAGCCTGGAAGGATTTTGAAACTCTCCTCACTCACAGAGTTTACAGGTCGTTGGTGAAGTTGATTATCACGACCGGATCATTTGTGTATCACAGTACAGCTGACTGGAGATGTTTGTGTACGGCAGCAGTAAACACACAGAATACAGGTGATGCAGCTGCACAACAACAAATCAGCAGGAGACCACCGTGATGTTGACCTGCTGCTGATCACAGGAAGCCGCCACAGACTCTGAGCCCAGGTTGTGTAGCCGGGCGCTCGCAGCTCAAACACAGGCGGCACATTCCCACACGTCGTTATCAGATGCATTCGACCCTTTGAACATTTTTAAGGCGTGACCCTTTTCGCTCTGGGCGGGTTTAAAGGGTTTTGGAACAGCCGAGCTGCTGGAGTCTGTGAGTTGAGCAGGAACAGTTTTTTTAGATTCTAGTGTTATCTTGAATATCACGGCAACAACAACAACAACAACAGAGACAGGAAGTGTGCAAACAAATATGAAAAGTGTTGAGTAGTAAGTTAGAAAAGTTCGATTTTCTTTGGTTTCACGTGTCGATCTGAAGCAAAACTTTAGGCTCTGGACTTGGTCTGAGGTTTTCATCGTGTTTGGCTCCATGAAAAAATATTTGTATTTTCTGTGATTGTTGTTTTATCATTGTATATATATATATATATTATTCATTTTTGCGTCCGTCACCAACACTGAATCTCCTGCTGTGTTCTCACACGGGCCCACCTGTTCTGTGAGACACTGACCTGTCAGTAGAGTCAGCAGGCGGCTGTGCTCCTGTAGAACCTGGTGGATCTGCTCGATGTGCAGCAGCAGCTCACAGGGACGAGCTCCAGTCTGCACACACACAAACACGTTTCAATCTCTGCGACAGGCAGGGGGCGCAATGCTGAGGCTCTGCTGCCATCTAGCGGAGAGAGGAAGAACTGAGGCTAAAGTTGACATCAGGTCACATTGATATTGTATAACGTGAATTTTTGCTTCTCAATAAAGTTCCCTGCTCTCAAAGCAACACAAGCTCAGTGTTTTTTTTTAACAGCACATCCAAAACCTTTCAAATCTCATGGGGTCTCCAAGGTGGACGTCTTCCTCAGTGTCTTCTCTATTGTCTTCACCAGGTGTCTGGACTTCAGGGTGAGGAGTGAAACAGGAAATGTTTTAACTGGATTAAAATCTACTTTACTGAGGCCAATGTTGTGTAGAGATCGCTCCAACTTATATCACTATTACAACAGGAGCTATGGAGAGAAGCCAGCGCTCTCTACTGTGTTTCACAGTATGAAAGATCTACGTCATCATTTCCCTTGAAAACCTACTTGTTCCATGTTTTTATTGAGCGTCTGAGAGGCGTCCATGTCGGCAGCAGTCGGTTGGGACGGTCCAGGGGGAATGGGGTCATCAGGGCTCAGCAGGGGGGCCACCACTGGCTCACCCCGAGGGGAAGGCAGGTCCGGTGTGTGGCCCTGGAGCTCCATGACACCGACTCCAGAGGCCGGTGCTGAGACTGAGGCTGGAGGGGGACGGGACGGACCTGGATCTGTGTGTGGACTCGTTCTGTCCATCTCAGCAGACATGTCTAGAAGATGAGCACTCCTGGTTGTCCTGAGATGTATCTTGTATCTTGTATCTTGTGTTAACAAACACACAAAAAACACGATACAATGGAAATTAACTAAATTTCTCTGAGAAGAGAACCCGGTTCTTATTAGCCTGTTCTGTAAATACTTTTTCTGACAAAAAGGTGTCACCAGCGAGACGGCATACAAGTTAAACAAATTTAAAATGTCCTGAATTTTCCACGGGATTAATATCCATCTATCTATTTATCTAACGTACAGAAATTTAATCAAACAACAAAGGCTTTAGCATTCATTTATTATCAATTTTAAACTTTGCGTGAAAGTAGCTATCTTCAGATGGACAAACTACAATAATGAAGAAAGACAGATGATGAAGACTAAAAGTTTGAAACAAAGTTAGAGCTGAAACTCTGAATTAATGAAACTTGAACTAAACCCAGATAAATAAAACACGCAGGAGACATTTTGAACCTGAACTTACCATAGATTAGTTAAAATAAGTTTATTTAAAGGTATTTCCTGAATGAATCGTTAATTCTTTGTTACCTGTCGTCAGGTTCAGTTGAGGGAAGTTTACTGTTGCTACAGTTACGCGTCATTTCCGGCTCTACGGTTTATTTCATGTCGGTTAATCGAGCAAAAGCAGAAAAAAACAGTGAAGCTCAAACATGTGACTTGATATTAAAGCGAATTCTGACGCAGGAATAAAAACGTGAAGGAAAACGTTTTACTGCGGATTTAGCTCAGCTGCACGGAGACAGGCGACTTCCGGTAAGTCCCTTCAAAATAAGGGTTCAGTCAGTTTGTTCTCATTTTTCTGGGAAAATTTTTAAAGATAGTTATAAAATTAAGAACTAATATTGAATTTAATTGAAAACCTAAAGAAGTAACTTATATACAGTCTATAGTGGGTTTATAAGGTACTAACAGCTCTTTAAGGTAAAAAGGCGCCATATTATTAAAGGCCTTGAAGGTGAGGAGGAGAATTTTAAATTCTATTCTAGATTTAACTGGAAGCCAGTGTAGCGATGCTAATACTGGAGAAATGTAGAAACCTCAGAGAGAGCCACATGTGAGGGATCCCCCTCCCAGGATGGACAGGAGCGTGATACATACCAGGACCAGTGTGCAGTGAATCCCTTGGCTTCGTTCACATTGTGTCTTCACCACTGACAACGGAGCAACACGACACTCATCCCCACCGGCAGCCACGCCCCCTCATGTGGGGCCCGACGAGAGGAAGGAGCGGAAGTGTGAGGAGGAGGGAAGAAGGACCTGCACCAGAAGATGGGTCTCACAAGGTGTCTGCACTTGAGTGAGACTACCCCAGATCTCAGAGACGTGATGTTCTCCGTGATCTGGAATGCAACAAGGGAATTATGCAGTGGAGATTACAGATTAAAACATCGAGGGTGCAGATGATGTTTGAGAGTCAATGTTCCTTCTTGTGGTGTCCAACATAGCATGAGTAGCATGGAGGATGGAGTGCTGCAGGCGTAGCTGTGCCACATCTTAGGGAGTGTGGGGAACAGCATTCAGGTGTTAGGCCTCAGCTCTGGCAGGGATGGTGAAGCTTTGAGGAGATCTGCTAGAACTTGATTCCTTTGGGAAAGGGAACGTTGTCAGGAGACAGGAGCCTCGAACCCATGGCTGGAGACGGAACCACAGCTCCCAATCCTGTTGGAGTGACGAGACTGAATTGTTTCATTCATAACGTTCAGTGCAGACTTCATTCAGCAGAGGAAACAGGATGGAAGCCCCAGTGGATCCAGTGCTTCCTCTGCCTCCGAGGGACAACACCCCGAGGTGAGGGAGACGTTGGTGGAGCAGACGCCTGACGTCCGATTCACACGTAGTGAATCTCGAAGGACCGAGCCTACATGTCGTAAAGGAAGTGAACTTCTTCATGGAGGACTCACTCGGACTGAGAGAGACAAACGACCCACGGAGGAACAACGGTCACTGGGTCAACAGCTGAGACGCTGGAGCAACTGGTGGCCATACTGCAGCAGCAGTGAGAGCAAGAGGGGTTGATGGGAAATGTCTCTCTGGTTAGATAGACCACCTGATGAGGTGGCTGTGTATTATAGATGATTGTGGAGATTGAGGTCACATGACGTATGTCACATGATTTTCTTTCACAAATGTTTTTTTCATTACTTTTGCATAAGTGTATTTTACCAACCTCTACAATGTCAAGAACTCTATATCCTTCAACTCAGCTAAATATCTATATGGTAATATTGGTTATAGTTATTCATTTAATTGTTAATTAGAGTTACAAATTCATAGTTGGTACTTTAATGAGAGAATCAATAAATTTGATCTTTTCCGTTTTTCTGAAGGATTGTGCCCTGTGATAACTTAACAAGTTATTATTTAATATTAATAATTTTAATAGTCAATATTTTATTTTGATAACCAAATTTATTGAATGCCGAAACTATTGCATGGTATCATGTTTAATTCATTATTGCACAACAGATTTCACTGTAAGGGAACTAGTTGATCAACGTGAGAAACAGGAACCTCACGTTCATGTCACTGTTTCTCATGAATTCATGAGATAAAAGGTTTATTTTCTTTTGTAGAGTTTATTATTTACTCTATAACCAGACCCAAGGTCAGATTCTTGTTGAGTTTAATGCTGATTTTGTTGTGTCTTTGTTTGTGTGTTAACAACAGATTTCATAATAAAGACTGGAGACATTTCTTTCTTCATCTCTTTCTCAGTAGATGAGTAGGAAGTGGGAGGCAGCTTCTGGTTTCTACTGAAGAAGCCGTGATGCTCGTCACACTGAATGATGTGTTGATTTATTTTCAGACACAGTGAAGTTAAAGATGTGATCATATATGACAACGACTCTGAGACATGACGGACGGTTACTTCTTCATTTACTTTATTGGTCCACAGGCAAACTGAGTTCAATCCACAGCTGGAAACCACAGAATCACATTTGATTCACGTGAACATTTTGAAGCCCAAGTCAATAATGTTATTAAATCTTATTACTGAAAAATCCTCCATGCACATGTGACCTGAACAAATGGTTAAATAGCTCTTGGCTCCATGTGTTTGAATATGAACCTGAATAAGTTTCATTCATTCAGTAACTTCAAGATAAGTTTGTAATTTGTTATTGTTTTTTTAACACAGGAATAAAACAATAAACATGAGACAGAAATTCAAGCTGGACCACCTGTAGAATATCAGAGTCCAGATGTGAAGCTGCTCCAGAGGTGACGTGTGTCGTCCTTTGTTTGGACTGAATCTCCTGATGTTTGCATCTCTCATGTGAACGAGTGACAAGTGTCTGAATCTAAAAGTCGCTGCTGCTCATTAGTTCATCGTCAGATATTCACACAGTCTCTGGTCGACGGGGGAAAGTCGGTGCTGATGGATATTTTCTCTACATGCAACTAGCACATGACGACAGAGGAGACATGTCACTGAGGGGAAGTGATCCACAGGAAGTAAACACCACATTGCACTTTTTACTAAGAACCGAGAAGCAGAGGAGAGAAAGAAGAAGAATGGATGAAACCAAACGGATTCAAATGTCTTTACATCTGCTACTGGTGCTGATTCCATTTACAGGTGAGAATAAATACACTTACACAACTTTACCAGTGTGAACAATAAGAATAACACCAGATTGTTTGTGTTTGCTTTTAAAAGTGAAGAGTTTCACTGATGTGTTGTGGCACAAGTCTGGCTCATTCAGGGGACTGATACTTATGAGTACTCTGATATTGTACTTGTGTATATTTGTGTACTGGATCATTCCTCATATTTTGATCTGCCCATTAACTCACAGTTTAACTGGTTAGATTTGGAGGTTAAAGGTCAAGGTTTCAGGTTTTTGGCCTCTCACTCATCTCAAGTCTGAATTTCTTCAGATTCTGACCAGTTGTCTCCTCGAATGAAAACTTAACAGATTAGATTTCAGTGATCAAGTGTCAGAGTGACCTCATGAGTCTGGAGACAAAAGTACGTAGACTGGAACTGGACTGGTTGGCTGAGGCATTCAAATGCAGGGAGAAAACTGGAGTTGATGTTTTTCAGGTTCATCTTGTCAGTCATGCTCCATTTGGTCTTAATTTACAAAGTTGTGTCTTTTTCTTGGTTTAGTTTAATTGTTGCTGTCTCTCTCTCATTTCCTCCACAGTGCTCGCTGTCCAATATTCCTACATCATCATCAGAGCTGGAGCTGAAGTCACTTTGTCTTGTGACAAGATGAGAGATGATCATGTGAACTGTGGAGCTACTACCTGGCTCTTCGTTGATTCAGAGGGGACTAGAACAGTAGAGCTGTTTGTAAACAGGCAGCTCCACACATCTGTGATTTCCAAATCTAAAGCAGACAGACTACGTCTTGCTGCAAACTGTTCTCTGGTTATTAGGGAGGTCACAGCTGAAGATGCTGGTCTATACGACTGCAGACAGTCTAACCTGACAACACAAACACCTGAAGATCATAATGTTTATCTCTCTGTTGTCAACGGTGAGTAAAAGAGTCTCTTAATAAAAACATTATGATAATTCTGATGGACATAGTTTCACTCATGTTATCTTTCTCTCACAATATCTCCATCATCACCAGTGACTGAGCAGAAGAGAAGTGATGAGGTGACGTTGAGCTGCTCTGTGTCCACATGTAGAAGCTGTGTCCTCACAGTGAAGTGGCTGTTTATGAATAAAGATGTGACTGAAAACAACAAAGACCTGAAGACATCACAGTCTAACTGCTCGGCCAATGTGAGCTTCTCAAAATCCCATTTTGATCACGAGATGAAGAACTATAGATCATTAACATGTGAAGTGAAGCATTTTGACAAAGAGGAAAAGTTTTCCTTCATCCCTCCGTCATCAGGTGAGAAAACACAGAACACGATGAACTGCTCCTGATCCAATAAATTCCATTTGTTAATACATTTCTTTTTCTTAAGAAGGAAAGAACGAACCAGCTCCAGGAAACAATGAGATGACAACAGGTACTGAATATTCACTGCACCTCTCATTCATCTCTGTGCTGCTGCGTGTTGATGGAGTTCATGTTAACAACATGTGTAAATACAGGAAGTTGGACTGAACAGGAAACTGAAGCTCTCGTCAGAATCAGAATCAGAATCAGAAAGTATTTATTACCAAGTACGTTCACACCTACCTGGAATTTTCTTTGGTATATAGGTGCATACAATGAACATAAAACATAAAAACACAAAAAGTACTTCACATAAGAAAAGAACAATAATAATAACTATATATAAAACAAAACAAAAATATATACAAGATATAAAAAGTTAAATAAAAAGTAAATTCTGTTCACAGACTGGTGGTGGTACATTCGTCTGGTTGTGGGTTTTGCCTCGATCATGGTATTGGTTGTGATTCTCATCAGATGGAGAAGAAACAAGGTGAGAACATTCACAAATGAAACTAACATGTCACTTATAGAGTTTATACCTCCTCCAAGTTTTTATTTATCTTGTAATAACACCATGAAATAATGATGTCATCATAAGTTCTAAAGTTTTAATATGAAAGTTAAAGTTCTGGATGTTTCTTTGTGTTTTGATACATGTTGTTATGCTGTGATGGTTTTGTTAGCACTGCATTAGGTTATTTTACTTTTCAATAATCATTCGAATTGTGTTGTCTCTCTGTCATTAATGTAATTGTGCCAACATCCTGACCTGTGGTGTAATACATCCTGTTGTGTATTTTTTTGTAATCACTATTTATCATACTTCCTCGTCAACATTTGTATTTGTTGTGTTCTGTGAAGCACATTGAACTATACTAACCTGATGAAAGGTGCTATACAGATGATTGACTGATTGATTGATTGACTGATTGATTGATTTATTGATTGATTGATTGATTGTATATCCTACAGATCCAGGGTGGTGATGTTGCAGTGGCCTTCAGCACTGTGGAAGCTCCCTCCTCTTCTACTGGACCCTCAGCTGATCCCAGCAGCCTCTATGCCAACGTCACATTCATACAATAGTAGAGTTTCATTTGACATCGATATTTTTACATCAAGAATCATTTGTTACAACTTTCTGCTGTGAAAACAAAGTCACTCGTAATAATGTGATTCTCATTAGATAGAAAAGAAACAAAGGTGGGAACATTCCCAGATGAAACTTTGATTTAGTTTAAACCACTGCCAAGGCCCGACAGTCTGTGAAGATTTATATAAAACTCACTTTTATCATGTGACTGGATTTAACCAGTTTTCAGCCATTTTATTGATTCTTGAAGTTTGTCGTTTGGAATATTTTATTCTGTATCTTCATGTTCTTCTGATCCAGCTGTTATTCTTATACATTTCAATGGTGACGTGTTATTTGATAGAACATTGTTCTTTCTTGATTCTTCCTGTTCTGGGTTTGAACCCTCATGGTTGATGCTCTTATTGTAATTCACTTTGGATAAAAGCATCAGCTAAATGAAATGTAAGGAAATGTAATGTATGATGATATGATATGAATGATTGTTTATGAACCAATGTGTTGTAAAAAGCGTTTTGCCCAGAGTGCCAGAAGGGGGAGCTGTAGGTTAAGTTACTGCTGCAATGTTTAAGTAATAATAATAATCATAAGATGGTTTATCTTCATATAGATATCGTACGTTTAGCTTGATGAGCCGGCTGTTATAGACATGTTAGTGTTTCATGCTGTGATGTAGATACTGCAGGTTGATTCTTCCAGGTTTGAGTTGAGAGACTTTTTAAATGATGTTGATTTACATGCAACAAGATGGACCTTCCCCCCCTCAGTCAATATCAGTATTCATAACAATATTCAGTGCTTTTATTAAACGGGATGTCCTGCAGGTTCCACATCTCTGAGCCTGTGTGTGTTTTATTGAGACAGATGTTTGCAGCGTCAACCTCGCTGCAAACTGTAGAGACTGTAGAGATGGTAGCAGATTTCAGGAGGAGCCCAGCTCACCCCCCCCCCCCCCCCCCCCCCCCTCACCATGTGCAACTCCCCTGTTAAAACAGTGGAGTCTTTCAGATTCCTGGGGACGATCATTGCACAGGACCTGAGACGGGTGGAGAACATCACCTCCATCATCAAGAGGCCCAGCAGAGGATGTTCTTCCTGCGGCAACAGAGGAAATTCAACATGCCGCGGAAAGTGATGGTTGACTTCTACACAGCCATCATGGAGTCCATCCTCACCTCATCCATCACCGTCTGGTTCGCTGCCTCCACTGCCAAGGACAAGGGCAGACTGCAGCGGATCATCCGGTCAGCTGAGAAGGTCATCGGCTGTGACCTGCCGGCTCTCCAAGACCTGTTCCACTCCAGGACCAGTAAGAGAGCAGGCAAGATCATTGCTGATTATTCCCATCCCGCTCGCCACCTGTTCCAGAGACTCCCGTCCGGAAAAAGGTTCCAGGCCATCAGGACTAAAACCTCGCGTCACCCGAACAGTTTTTTCCCGATGGCAGTGGGGCTCACAAACAAGCCCCCTGCATCACACTGACTCCGCTGACCCCCCCTCGCACGTAATTTATAACTCTATATTATTGGCATTATCACCAATCTCTGCACCTTAGAACCGCACGTAACGTAAACATTTTTTGTTGTTTTTATATTGTTGTTTTTATATTGTTGTTTGTACAGTGCACCAACAATTTCCTGTATGTGCAAATATACATGGCAATAAAAATATTCTGATTGAAGTTACAATCTGAAAGAAAAAGGTGAAATGAAGCAGAAAATAGGAAGAAATGAGGAAAGCAACTCCCCTATAATCCTCAGAGAGACAAACTGATACCAGAGGAAGAATTAGACCTTTTTTTTTTTTACTCCTGCTGAAAAACTAAGAAACTGTCAGAGGCACAAACCAACTCTTTGGTGGAAGTCAGACATGTTAGTGGTTGTTCAGTTAATGAGCACTAGATGGCAGCAGTGGACAGAGCAGTATAACGTGAAGGTGTAATATTAACCCCCAATAATAATGAATAATTAACCTCTAAACAGCATCTCGAGATAAATAACAGACACAAGCAGTCATTGTGTTTACTTTGACAATTTAAATGTCTGTTACAAACACTTTTATGGACGGAAATAAACCTGCTTTTGATTTCATTGTCCCACAGACTCAGTCCTCTCACCCTGTCTTCACTGCTGCTCCGTGGAGGAATCACCGGGACGAGTCTCTTCATGGCTGCTCATAAACTTCACACAGAGGAGTGCAAACCGCCCAGAGACACAAATGTCAACTCCTATTGGTCACTGTGGCCCCATGACCTGTGAGGTCAAGACAGGAGCCACACAACCAGCAAGCAGTTCAGCATCAGCTGCTGTCGCCATTCTGATTTCATCCATCTTGCTTGTAGACGCAGGGATCCCCTCTACTACAATATCAACGTAGCATGCCACCTCACTGTGTGTGTCTGTCTCTGCACACGTGCCGGCCAGTGGACTGCGTGACAGGGTGTCCGCGATGACCAGAGTTTTCCCTGGCGCATATTCTGCCACTGGATTGAATCTCATGAGCCTCATGACAAGACGCTGGCATCGTATAGGTACATTGTCCAGACTGCGGCTGTTAATGAGAGGTACTAGCGGTTTGTGATCAGTGATTAGCTTGAACTGCTCCAGTCCATTGAGATATCTGTCGAACTTCTCGCATGCCCACACACCAGCCAGGCCTTCCTTCTCTATCTGGGCGTAGCGGGTTTCTGCTTCAGTGAGGCGTCTGGAGCAATATGCCACCGGTTTCCACTGCTCCCCGTGGAGCTGAAGGAGTACGGCCCCCAATCCATAGCTACTTGCGTCCGCTGACACAGCCGTGGGCTTGTTCAAGTCATAGAAAGCAAGTACTGGTGCAGTTGTCAACAGCTCGTTGATGTGTTCAAAAGCTGTTTGTTGCACGTGGCTCCATGTCCATGTAATCTTGTCCTTCAAGAGCTCACACAGCGGCTGTCCCACGGTAGAGAGCCGGGGATTTATCTTCCGAGATAATTCACCATTCCCAGTATCCTTCTCAACTCTTGCTCGTCTGCTGGTGGTGACAGCTGCCGAATAGCTTTCACCTTGTCGGGGTCAGGCCGGATCCCGGACCGGTCAATGAGATGCCCGAGGAACCGCAGCTGACTCTGCCTGATGGAGCACTTCTCACGATTGAGCTTCAGACCAGCTGTCTCAATGCGCTGCATAACCTTCTCCAGGCGACCGTCATGCTCCTCCTTAGAGGCCCCATACACCAGAATGTCGTCCATGAAGACCTCAACACCCTCCAGCCCCTGCAGGGTCTCCATCATTTTCCTCTGGAAGATTTCCGGTGCGCTTGTAATTCCGAACGGTAACCGCTTGAAGTTGAATCTGCCAAATGGCGTAATGAAGGTAGTAAGCTTACAGCTGTCTGGGTGCAAAGGTATCTGGAAGAACCCACTGGCGGCATCGAGTGAAGAGAAGACAGTGGCCCCACTCAGCTTTGCTGTAATCTCATCAGTAGTAGGCAGGATATATTGTTCTCTTTTTACTGCCTCATTCAGCCTCTTGAGATCAACACAGATGCGGGCTTTACCTGTGCTCTTCTTCAAGAGGGGCACCATGGGTGCACACCAGTCTGTGGGCTGTGTCACCCTCTCGATGATGCCATTTCTCTCCATCCTCTGGAGCTCCTCCTTTACCTTTTGCAGCATAGGGAGAGGCACGCGTCGTGCTGTGTATACAGCATATGGCTGAGCGTTGTCTTTCAGCAGTATTCTCACCGGTTCAGTCTTTAAAGTCCCATGTTCGCCATATGCCTGTGGATGTCCTCTGTCGCACACCGTTTCATTCACTCTCTTCACCAGGTTCATTTTCACAGACAACGGCCTGCTGAGTAGGTTGTTTACAGTGCGTCCGCAGATGACATATGCTCTGAGTGGGTGAGTCTTTCCTTTGAAGGTCACAGTGCTCTGGAACTGTCCTATGCACTGCAGCTCACCACCTGGGCTGTCCAGTGGTAAATCCGCAGGCTCCAGTGGTCTTTTGGGGATGAGTGAGTGGTAGGTTTCCTCGCAGATGACGTTAACATCGGCCCCTGTGTCGATTTTGAAGTCAACTGGTTTAGAACCCACCCGTAACTCCACAGCCCATTGCTTTGGCGACCCGCCTGCTTTACTCACAACCCCAAGAAAGTATGACTGCTGCTGCTCCGTTTGCTCTGGAACCTCACTCACTGCCTGCCTGCTCCTCCACACTCTACTCCAATGTCCAACTTTGTTGCACGTATTGCATGAAGATTTTCTGGCCGGGCAATTTTCATCTTTACTGTGCCACGCTTTCCCACACAGTCCACATTGTCCTTTATTTCCCCCTTTTGGCTTACCCTAGTGGTTGGGGTATTTGCTGTGCTCGTGCATGACTTCCTGTATCACCCCCGTTTGCTCTCCTTGCATGCTGACCTGCGAAGCAACCTCCTCCGACTGCCTGACTGTCTCGATAGTCAGCGCTAGTGTTAGGTCCTTCGTCCGCTGCAACTTCTGTGAGAACTCTTTATCGAGTATTCCAACTACGATCCGGTCGCGGATATTCTCATCTCTGTTCCCGCCGAATTCGCAATGCCCGCCAGTTCGTACAAGGCCCTGATAAAAGTTTCAGCTTTCTCTCCCGGTCTTTGCACGCGCAGATGGAAACATGCGCGTTCGTGTATTACGTTCCTCCTCGGCACAAAGTAATCATCGAACAGTCCAAGCACCCTCATATAATCATCTCTGTGTCCATCGTCTGTGAATGTAAACGAACGGAAGATGTTCTCCGCCTCGCTTCCCAAAGCGTATATCCGGCTGCTCACTTGTACGGCGCCCTCTTCTTTATCCAGCTTGGTAGCGATTCTGAATCTCACAATACGCTGCTTCCACTCCGGCCATTCTCCTGGTTTATCGAAGGAAAAGTTTGTTGGGGGAGCCAAACAATGACGTGTTATAAACCGCAGCAGTTTATAACACGTCATTGAGCTAATATCTACATTTTACAGTCTGGGCTGTTTTACATTATTATTTACACCTGATATGTGTGGATGATTTTTAATGATTTAGATTCCCTCATCCTCTGGTGGTGACATTTACGCAGCGAGCCACAGACTGTACATGATTATTTGGGTTCATCTTAGAACTCTGCATTTGTTTTTATTTTATGAAATTGTGATGCTGTTGTTAAGAAAGCTTTATATATAACTTATTAGATTATCTTGTTATTGCGTGGCCACAAATTAGTAATTTATCCACGAGGTAAAACATTTTTTAATATTCATATTTATATAATTTATATATTATTTTTTTTCGATACGAGAGGTACTGGATCTGGCAGCAAGAAGTAGGCAAGAGAAAGCATGTTCAGAAGAAACGTTCATGTTCTTCAATATTCTATTCTTGTTCAAAAGAACCCATTGAAGTTAAATAACTGTTTAAGGACATTTGAGAAGTTTGGATTTTTTTAGCAAAGTTTTTTTTGTGGAATACCTGATGCGGCCCAGCCTCACCCAGATACTGCCTCCAGTGGCCCCCAGGTAATTTGAGTTTGAGACCCCTGGTCTATATCTTTTACACATGAATACTTTGTGTTGGTCTGTGTTACCTGTAATAGCCACACGGTGGCAGGATAACCCAGCGGTCTAATTTATGGGTCTGAGTGTGGTGTGAGATGAGCCTAGATTAAAGAAGTGATGTGTTGAATGGTTGAATGATGTGATCAATATCCAGAATGAGATCCAGATCACAGGGGAAACCTCCCAATAAACTGTGATATATCCCAGTAGAGTTCAAACCTCCACCAAGGTCTTACTGGTCTTTTAAATTAAATCAAGCTGCATCCAATCACACACACTCAGTCAAATCTGTTCCCTAAACACACCAATCATCAAGATCCGTGAATGTTTCAATGAGAGATTAGTGAAACGTTAAAGAGAAAATAAGATCCTCAATATGATTCAGATCTGGATCAAAACTAAATCAGTTCTTTCCTGACTCGTATCACATCATTGTTGTAAGTGTGGTGTTAATTTGTCGTGTGGTTTTTGTGTATTCTTGTTCACAAACAAAAAACAAATAGACGAATGAGAGTCCCTGGCAGAGGGAACAACTGCTTCCTGTTCAACTGAACCATTAAGCAGATGTCCCATTTGATCTCAGTGGATCAAGTTCAGAATTGGCCTGTAGATGTGAGCTGATTGTATTTAAATGATTGAAAACGTGTGAATTCAATGATTCTCCCGTAGTTTTAACGCATCAACCATCTGAATTTGAGCAGATTTAAAGGTGAGACAATGATAAGTCTTCTGTCTTGGTGGGGAATTAACTTTTATTCCTTTAAAAAGAATTGAAGCATTTGCAAAAAGCCATCGTCAGAGCTCCATTTCCAACAAAACCAAGCAGTCAGATTTGGCTATCAAACCCACGGCCGAGCCATGATCCTGCAAGCAGGAGGTGTTCCAACGCAGCTCCGATCCAAGGTGGCGCTCTGCCACATCCAGAAAGACTCACCTCCTCCTCCTCCTCCTCCTCTTCCTCCCCGTTCTCTTCCTCTCTTCTGCGATGGTGATGCCAGGCTTCAGAGGCCCTGGCACCAGCCTCCTCCTGCTGGTGTGTGTGTGTGTGTTTACAGGCTGTACCATCAAAACAGACACATATACTGTACAAACACACTCGTGCGCAGATTAGCGGCGATGACAGACGAGTCACGAACTGGAACATCGCTGCAGGCGGAGACCAGAGGAAGGAGGTCGTCCAAAATCCTGCGACGCAGCAACACAAAGGAGAAACACCAAGGTGGGGCTTCTTTTCATCTCCTGTTCAAACCGGCCTGAAGAGTCAGTACAAGGAGAACAGGAGAAATATAATGCAACATTTAAAATAGAGGATATAGAAATGTTTGTGGACAAAAGAGTGTAAAGAGCCTGAGGGTTTTTGATGGTCAACACAATGGATTCCAATATTGGGGAGTTAAATGAATTCTGGTAACCATATATCGGCCTGTACAAATTAATTTTAGAAAAATAAATTAACCTTTTCTGCATCGATTGTTCTGTAAAATATTCACTTGGACTCCCAAGATGAACTGATTTGAAGGTCAAAGGTCAAGGTCATTGTGACCTCACAGCTCTTTCCACATTGTCAACGTGTTATTTTAACTTGTGAGGATCAAATTTAGCCCAAAGGTTCAATAACCCTCACAGACGAACTGATCCAAGGTCACGGTGACTTAATGAGTCTGGAGAATGAAAACATTTCAGTTTTATTCCTCAGTAAAAAACTCCTGAGAATCATTTACTCTGAGTTTTCTTTCCAAAATGCAAAGGTCAAGTTTTCACAGGTTCAAATATCACGAGTCAGGAATCAGAAAAGACAGTGAACTGCTTTGAGAGGATTGTAATGCTTTAATGATGTAAACTATGAAACTAAATCAGTTTAAAAGAATAATATCATAAAACAAGCTGACAGAAACAAATCATCGTCTTCTTCTGGAGCTCAAACCAGAGGAGAGATGACATTGGGAAAGATGGACGATATACGACGGCTCAAAACAGTGTCGCCCTCTAGTGGCTGGCTGCAGTGTGGGTTATAAACCCTGCCTCCTCCATGTTAGCAGATGGGACATGGAGTCAAATACATGTTTTGTGTCATTCCAGGTGGAAGGTTTGGTTATTTGATGATATAAAAACGGGTCATGATTGACACACGTCGTCCATTTTTTGATTTACATTCTAAGGGTTTGCATTCCTTTTACAATTCACTCAAATATACTGTCAGGTACTGGAATGGTTGACCTGTCAGTTCAATCAGAAACTATCCTAAACTGCTGTGGAGACTAACGCAAGGCATATAAGGTTATGGATATAAGATTATGGATATAAGGTTATGGATATTGGGACATTGCTCTGTATAAAGAAGCCTCCATACTGGGAGGGTGTGTCCCATGTGTGGGAACTCGCTCGCTAACGTCTCCTCTTTTTTACTTTCCCCTGAAGACGTCAGAAAGCAGGTTCAGTGAAGTCATCACGTTTCCAAACAACACCGCACATCTGTTCTTTCACTTCATCGGCTGCTGCAGATAAGAGGCAGGTGCTACGTGGTGCCTCAACGCATCAGAGAAGCTTCATGCCGTTATTTTTAATGAAACCCTAACCCTTGCATTTGTGAGCATTTTAAAGCCTTTAAAGAAATCCCTGCCACCGTCAACCTAGGTCTTCTTCTTGATTCCTATTGGGCAGGAGACTCCGGTCCCGCCCAGGCCACAGTATCCGCCGGGGTTCTTGTTCAGGTACTGCTGGTGGTAATCCTCAGCGTAGTAGAACGGCTTCGCCTCGGCTATCTCTGTTGTGATTGGACCGAAGCCGCCCTCCGTCAGAACCTGGAGCAGAATCACATGTCGCCGTTAATCGTTTGGATTTCAAATGAAAACAAAACACAGGGATCCAGAATGTGACTTCCAGTTGGACGACTCTTTTCAGGGCTTCACACTGAAAAGAGTCGTCTCACTGCAACATGAGACGGAATTAATTTGGTTATGCGAAAGCACGTGTGTAGCTCCAAGCATAGTGGCACAAATACACACTATACACACGTACACAGAAGAATCAGTTGGTGATGACACTTTCACCTCCTCGTGATTCAAACTACTCAACCAGGTGGCGTGTGGGTAAAAGACAAAGAGAAATGCACATGAAAAAAGAAACACACAAACACAAACACACAAACACAATGACAGTCTCATTGATGGTGGAAGAGTGTGTCTGTGATTTTGTGCACGTGTGCATGTTTACAGCAGAGTTGTATATTTAATCGTGTGGTGGAGCTGAATTGGGTTTGACATCTACATGTTTTCCCTTTTAGGAGCCGACCTGCTGTTCTGCACGGGACAAGAAAAAGACCGTTTCTCCACCGAGCCCGACTCTGAACGCTGGATATTACCCATGATCCTCTGCTTCCTGAACCAGAAGAGCTGCTGCTGTAGCAAATCCACCAAACTCTGCTCAGAACTCTTCATGTTTTATCAGTTTCCTGCTGAATATTGTTTTTTAATAACTCCAGAGTCTTTTAAACTGATCTCAGTTCAGCTTCACTCTTCAACATCAGACTCACTTCGTCAAGCTGCTGGTTTGATTATGACAGACAGTACGTGAAAAGTAACAGGAAACACGTTAATACTGTTTCTGTTCTGCACGTATAGATTAGTGCATTTATCATAAAGTGAATGTTCAGACAGGTTCAGTGTTAAATGGTAGAACTCCTCTCAGGCAGTTTGATTTGGAATGAACTCCTCCGGGGAAATAATAATAAAAAAAAAAAAAAGTTCTCTGTGTATTTTTAGTTCCAAAAACAATCAGGCCTAAAGCTGTGATGGGTAATTTCACACATTGGTGCCTCTAATAGTTAGTGAGAGCTAATTGTTCGAAAACCCTTTTAACTCCATTGACGTCAGCGCACGGAAGTTGTTAAAGAACATGTCAGCAAACAAACCCACAGGGTCGGCCATGCTTCCACAGCAGAACACACCAGAGAGACTGAAGCTGTAACGTCGGCGTGTTCGCCTTCTAATGGACAGAGAGTGTCTGCTGCCCCCCCCCCCCCCCCCCGCTTGATCCATCAGCTCCTGTGAACACTTCCCACCGTGACTGTACTGACGCCACAATTTAATTTGAGTAAGTAGTGTGAAGGTAGAGCGCAGCGGCGAGTCAGGACGGGGTTCTGTGCTTCTGTCTGAGCTGCAGTTTGAGACTCAGGCCAGAGTTATGATATTCAGAAGGATAATTTATATAGAGACCAAGAAAAGAGACTTTTAACAGAAGTAAGAGGTAAAATAACTTGTAATGGAACCGAGTCAAGTCAAATTACAGTAGAACGAGAAACAGACCAAGTGAGACTCTTCAGAATTAAAACGTGATCATATTAAATAATATTTAAAAAAACAACCTTGAGAGGTGACACAGATATTTCACCTCCCCCCCACTGTCTGTGTGTTAACTTTCATAGGATTTGAATGCAGAATTTTTGAGAAAATGAAAGACAAAGTTGGGAACTTTTTCATAATTGCATCACTTCAGAAAATTGAATTATGTTTGAATGTATTCCAGAGACAATTGAGACTTGAAAAATAGAAAAATTAGGGATTTCTCATGACCATGGTGTGAATAATTAGTTACTTAAATTCAAGCATCAAAATAACACACTGTGATTGTTTCCACAGATTAATTTCAGGTCACGATAGACAGTTCATCACCTCAGAGTCTCACTCCGACAATATCAGGACATTCTGATGTAGCATTTCAAAGTAAAAGCCCTTGGAAATATCATATTTTCACTGATTTGGTTGTGGCAACAGAGAAGCAGATTGTTATGGCGCTTGTCCAGAGAGGACGTCATTGAGAAGAGGTCAGAGTCCAGTGAGTCACTGCCTCTCCTACTTGTTTAGATATCTACAGAGACACTGTGGATAAACTCCTCTTGTCTCTGAGTCAGAGAAGAACAACATCAGAAAACCATCCAAAGAAAGTTTCATCCACTAAAGTCTGCATGTTAGAATAATGGGAACATTCACGTAGATATAATCAAATCCCATTACTGTGATAGGCTGATTCTCATTGTTGAGTTAAAGAGATTTTAAAAGGCGCCCGGCGGCGACTACGGAGGAGAAGTTGAGAAAGACTCAACTTTGTGCAAATGTCCTCTGATGCAAAGCGAGCCAGCCAATCCCGCTGGTTTGATTCCCACAAAAACTGATGCGGGGCGGGTGCTCCGCTCTACACAGTGAAGATACCGGATCGTACTGTTGTGTTAAACACGTGTCGAAAGTTTTTCTGTCTCTGGAATCATCTGCCCGGTCTACTGAACACAGCTCGACCCCCAAACGACAGATTCCTGAGAGAAGACGAGGTCAAACCGATAACAAAGGGTGAAAGGTCATTGGTCAACAGGAGGAGGTGGAAATGTGTCGTCCATCAACTGAAGCATTTCGCTCTTCTCACATCTTCTGGAAGACTTTTCAGATAAAATCAAATTGACTGATCCCACATCAGGGATCATTTTTACTTCTCACTTTTAACTTTAGGAGAAATTGCAGAACAATCTGTTCCTCACCTTTGGATTTATATGTTTTAAAACATTTTAAAAAGATGTTTTTCTGCACGTCGAAGCATTAAAGTGTCTTTGTCGCCCATTAGCTCCACAACTCCGGACGTAGCATGGAGCTAATTGTGATTTATTTGCCAAATAATGAGTTTGGTGCACAAAAAACATAAAGATGAAGGTCATAAACATAAAGGAAGCTTCAGGAGTCATTTGACAAAACTGACATGTCCTGGGTGGTCCTGATTGAAAACCACAGTAGCTGCTGTGAATCCAAGTAAACTGCGACAACAGTCTTTCCAGAGCCTCCTATTATTCTAAAGGTTGAAGCATTAACACATTAAAGTGGAGAGTCCCTCTCAGATAATGAATATAAGTGGCCACAGGCTCTTTAAGTGGAAACTAGAAGCACTGACTTCAATCCATTGCTACCTGTGATACCCAGAATCACTGCATTCTCCATTATTCTGGTCTAATGGCCTCCCTTCTGCTGTGTTAGCAGCCGGCTATAAATGCATAATTCACATCCCTTCATTTGCATGTCAGAGAAGTAGATTGCTCATTTGGAATGCAAATACCTTGACTGGTCTGGTGAAGCAGGGAACACGTGAACAGCGGCGATAAGCACCCGCAAGACACGGGGAGAGAGAAACGGTGGAACAGAGGAACAAGAGGAACAGAGGAACAGAGGAACAGAGGGAAGGTGAAGCCTGAGAGGGATTTTCATAGACAAAGAGGAAAGAGAAGGAGAAGAGAAGCAGCTGTTTGGTGCCGGGGAGCAGAAACATGTTCACCAGAGGAAAATGTAGCAGGAGAGAGAAAGAGATGCCAGGACAATGAGTACACACTGCTTTAGCACCCATGCTGCACCCACTGAGCGAGCACACACTATTACATAAAGCACACACACACACACAGACACACACACTTCTTCCATCTGCCGTTTTAGATGCAGTGCACACCCTAATGATGGGTAGGAGGCAGGAGAAGAAAAGGGAGGCTCCTTTCATGCTGCAGACAACCGCCAGCCGCCTGCAAGGTAATTATCTGCAGTGCTGTTGTACCTCTCACACTCACACACACAGACACACACACAGACACACACAAAATTCCCCAATCACTCTCTGCGTGAACAATACAATCAAGCCAGGTGGCGAAGTCAATACCCTGACACGAAATTAACCACACTGCTCCCTCTCTCTCTCTCTCTCTCTCTCTCTCTTTTCCATCTTCCTGCCTCCCTCCATCACCTTAACTTCCTCTCCTCCTCCTCCTCCATCTCTATTTCACTTTGTCCTCTACATGTTCTACTCTCAGGCTTGTTAAACGTGGCTGGAAAGGAGACGGGGAGAGAGACTCCGAGGATCAGAGCGGATATTAATGAGGATTCAGGAAGTGTCTGCTAGGTGCTTCCTCTGAGCTGGGATGCATTTTACATTTTCACTTTGTTCGGGAGGAGGAAGAAGGAGCGGCCACTGCGGAGGCAAGGAGTCGACCTGTGATGAGCGTGAACTCACTTTACACAGAGTCAGGGTGGGAGAGAGAGCGAAGGGAAGGGATCTCTAGACTGTGATTAAAGATGGACGACGCAACAGCCCCCCCCCCCCCTAAGTATACATCATAAACCCTGGCTTCTCCATGTTAGCAGAGGGGACATGGACCAAACTCAAACGTCAGAGTACAGATCATCCTGACATATTTCTATTCTTTTTGGTTTTGTGTCTGTAAGAGACGCTCCCACGCGCTCGCTGTGAATCCTCCAGAGAATCTACATCCGCAGCGATTGGTCGAGCGGGAATCCAAATGAGCCGGATGGCAGCGTTCGAGTCCGGGGATAATTTGGCTTAGCTTCTGGCTGGTGGGAGGGAGGATAGCGAGCTGACAGTTCACATATCCAATATGGTGTAAAAAATAAGATCAGAGAAATGCAGGTTCTCTGTAGAATTTTGAAAGAGCAAAATGGCGGCGGCAGTTTCTTAGATAATGGCTTCACTTCCTGTAACGGCAGGAAGTGACATCGACACTGCGTTGGTCTTTATTCAGTCTGTGAAACGTCCTCGTGGCTTCTGGCTAAAAGACGCTCGTATTTGTAGGAAACACGATACAGACGACCTGAGACCAACACAAAGTTAAGAACATTAAAAAGATGCCAAAACATAATGTGAACAAACCCGTGTGTGTCTGTGTGTGTGTGTGTTAGTTTTGCAACTAAAGCGACTTTCGTTGAGGACAGATTTAAGGCCCAGATGGTTTGGCATGGAGTGCGTTTGCTATAGGCCAACACACGCACACGCACACATGCACACGCACACACAGATGGGAGAGGGGGGGAGGCAATCTGGTGAGGAGAAAAAGAGCGGAAACAAAACACAGAGCGGTTCTGATGGAGCGACGAGGAGAAGAAGAATCTATCCGTGGACTCGTCACAGTTTAAAGACAGAGAGAAACTGTTGTGAGCATCTGTCAATCAAACGACCATCATGGATAAGAGCTTCTGGCCGTAACCAATCAAAACACAAACACACATACACACACGGACACACAAATACAGACACAAAGCTGTGAGCATCCCAAACGATGCAGCGGTTTGAAACAAATAAACAAAGCTGAAATTGTCCTTTAATTAACAGGAGTAATAAGAGTGAAGATATTTAAATGTTCACAACACATGAAACTAAAGTTTAAGAATATGTATTAATTTCCTTTCACTTCAAATAAGTCCTTTGTTTCCTGGTGACCGAGCTTTGAACTTTGAACGTCGCACGAGTCAACTTTTCTGTTTCAGTCCCCCACTCCCTGTGTTTTCCACCTGTCAGCAGACTCAGTGTCCCGGTGTCTCCGTGTTCCGACATGTTCCCTCCTCCTCTCTGTTGGACACGTGTCTCCGCTATAAATGTCCCTCTTACAAACACCCAGGGACTTTGTAACGATCCAATGGCCCGAGCACGTCTGCACTTTTGTCTTTAAGGGTTCACGTCCGTTTAAAAGAGCCCGGAGCTCAGAACCAGGACTTTTGCTCGGAGAGACGTGAACGAGGGGGAAGAAGAAGAAGAGCAGAGAACAAAAAGACCAGACTCCACCGGAATAGAACGAGAGAAGAAAAGAGAGGAAGAGAGAAGCCTCTTCCTCGTCAGTTTCCATGGCAACAAGCCCTGTTGGTGGCGTGGTGGTGCAGAAGTCTCAGCAGGAGAGAGAGAGAGTGTGTGTGTGTGTGTGTGTGTGTGTGTGTGTTCACTTAAAAAACAGCATATGGGTATATATGGCGAGTGTTACATGCACATGCAGACAAATCCATTTCATGTCCGTCTCCATCTGCTGCCATCAGAAGTGTCTCTGATGCAGGGGGGGTGGGGGGGGGGGGGGAAGACCGATTAAATAGAAATGGATGAGGAGAGGACAGGAGAGCAGATGATGATGATGATGATGGAGTGATTAACAGAGGAAGGATGCATCCTGCAGTCTCA
This sequence comes from Platichthys flesus, assembly GCF_949316205.1. NCBI lineage: Eukaryota > Metazoa > Chordata > Actinopteri > Pleuronectiformes > Pleuronectidae > Platichthys > Platichthys flesus. The sequence goes on from NC_084962.1 coordinate 19,612,433, forward strand.
TCTACCTGCTGGTATTGATCTCTGGAGGCCAAGGCTTCCTGCAGCTGCAGCTCTGTGTAGGTGTAGATGCCGGAGCGGTACGTGGTCCCAGTATCGTTCCCCTGACGCATCCCTGAACACACACACACAGACACACACACACACACACAGACACACACACACAAGTTTGAGGATTTGAACATGAGGTGCTTTCATCCTGGTAGAGAGAACTTCACATCATCTGGAAACCAGAAGTGTTTCCAAAAATATGACTTGTCTGTCCCGAATGCAGTTTTAGTTTTTTCCCTGTGATCCCATCATTTCATCTCGTTATCATTTCATCACGTTATCATTTCATCTCGTTATCATTTCATCTCGTTATCATTTCATCATTTCTCTCTCAGCTGCTCGGCCTGTTTGATTGGCTCCTCACTTTTAGCCAATTTCTAATTTCCTCCTCCGACGTATCAGCAGACGGCTGATCTGGGTAAATCAGAAGTTTCTCTACAAGATAATTGACCAACAGTGTCTGAAAAACTTAGAGGGGAAAGGCAAAGTTCTTTGTTTGGAACATTTCAATAGGAAAACAATAAGACAACACAGAACGACATCAGAGTACGAGGGCCACTGAGAGAGGACAACTACAAATCAAGAGTGACGGCATGATTCTTGAAATCTCAGTGTTTCTTCTCGTCTGTTTAACCAAAGTACTCTTTCAAAACACTTGTTAGAAAGAAGCTTGTGTTAGAGCCCAGACGCTCTCGTACCTTGAGTCGGGTTGTGGCTCTCCCAGAAGACCTTCAGCAGGCTGGAGAAGCTGATCCGCTCGGGATGGAAGACGACCCTCACCACCTCGTTGTGCCCGGTTCTACCTGCACGATGCAAACACACACAGGTTTAACTCCACTGAGTGAATCATGTCACAAACATTTCAACTGGAGGTCTTTGATTGATCACACATAACAAACCCTTCAGCTTCTATCTCCTCTTCAGTAGTTTAGTTCTGTCTCAACTTCCTGTTAATGGTCTGAAGGTCTTTCCTCAAATAACCCGACGGGACCCCTCAGTCGTCATTGGGAGTATTTTGGTGTATTTATGGAATTCAGTCAAAACGGAATCAACTGAGAATCAAGAATCAGGCCCCTCCCTCAGAAAGGGCCACGTGATTCACGGTGCTAATTGTCCCGTTAGGAAACGCTGAGTCGTGCAGACAGACAGCAGCTGGTGGCGGTAATGAGTTTGACCCGTTAGGCTGAACCTCGTCTTCTCCCGTCTCCTCCTCCACTCCTATCTCCGTCACTCGCTCTCCTTCTTATTACTTTTTTAATATCAGGACTTATGGATTCCTTCGGTGGATATTTGGCGAACAGAGACAAAGCGGCGGTCGATATTAAACGAATGCCTCACCGGGCCGATCTCACAGGAATAAATTCATCTTGGACAGGATGAGAAATAAAGTGGTGGTTGGAACCGAAATATAAGAATAAAGCTGCAGAGATCCTCCGTCCACTTAATGAACATTTAACTGCAGAGGTCTTATTATTATTCCCTCTGTTGGAAAGTAAAGGACTTTTGAATGAGTCTGGACTTTGTTTGGAGATTGAACTTGTTGTTTCCTGTTTCACTTAGAAATGACTCGGTCTCATTATTGATTTAGTTATTAGTTCTCATTCCTCAGTCTTATGCCTGATCCCGGTTCAGTTCTTAATCTCATCAGTTTCTGTTTTCCTCCCAACAATATTCCATGATTTAGTTTGAATCTGTAATATATTGTTCTGCATCGCATTTATATTCGATAACTATGATTAGCGCAGCTTTAAAATACGTATAGAAATATAAAATAAAGACTGAATTTACCATTATTGAAGAGTTTCTTCCTTTTCCTTGATGACAGAGCTCATCTCGAATCATTTAAATGGTTTTAAATAATAAACATGTCTTGTGTGTGTGGACGTTAAACGTGTGTGTGTGTGTGTGTGTAAATATTTAACCAACAATGAATATTCACATCATCATCAACATCTTCTGTTTGTTTCTCCTGAAGACGTGAAGGTGTGAGAAGCACCTGGTTTCAGCCAAGCTTCCATCTTCTCTGCCAAGTCACCGTGTGAAACAAACAACACACGTCCATCTTTCCACCGGCAGAGACACGCTCTGTTCCTCTCACCGAGACTTTTCTATCAATGAATCAAGTGAACCTCCCCCCCCCCCCCCCCGGTTTGACAGACACTTGTTCTGTGAGTGTTTGGAAGAGTAAAACTAAGTTAGAGAGAGAGAGAGAGACAGGCGGGGGTGCAGGTCTAATGATGGATTCATTACTGGCTGGAGGAGTCACTGGGAGGTCTGGACACGCATCACACTCACATACACACAAACACACACACACACACACACAGTCTACTCAGTGGTCAGGCATCAATAGCATCCTAATCCATGCCCCACTATAATAGGGCCTGGGGGAGAATGATTCCCTGCTCTGTTTATTTGTATCTTGTTTTCCACAATCTATTGACTCTCAGTAGAAAACAGTGACCAGCACACAGTGTGTGTGTGTGGGGGGGGGGGGGGGGGACCTGTACCTGTGCAGACCTCCGTGTAGGTGGGGTTGGGTGTGTATCCTGCAGAGTAGCCCACTTGGGTGGAATAAACTCCCTTTTGACTCCAGAACTTCCTCTCGGCTCCCCAGAAGCAGCCCATGCCTTCAAGAGCAGAAAGGAGAAGTCATCACAACGACACAAGAAACTATTTAACAGACAAGAAATTAACTTCAGCAATAAGTGTGGGCTGGAGAGCCTCTCCCTGGAAATACCAACTAGCTGCAGCTAAGTTATCTCGGTTGTCTAGATAGCCACAACGACTCTAGTAGCAGCACACACACACACACACTATCACAACAGAAATGTTGTGTGAAGTTTTGGTGAGTCCTCAGTCGCCCCGAGCGGCTGGTGCTGAGACAGCCGGGCCTGAGGCGACTGTGTTGGCCGAGCGTGGTGGTCCCGAGGGTTCGACCCACACAGGGCCGGTATCTGGAGCGGATCAAACGGTGTGAGCGAGTCCGTAGAGCGGCAGCATCATGACGTAGAGCGAACTCTACGTAGACACTGGCCCCTCCCAGGTCAAAGACAGATTCATACACCAGGTGGCCTTATGAGCCATGTTCAACCCATAGATGTTAATTTATTTTAAAGGACACTTACCGAACATGACCATCTCCGTCCCCTCTGGGAAAGGTGGAACAGTCTTGTTGCCGCTCACGTCATGTTTGGCTGCAGGACAAAGTAAGACAGAGACAGAGGTTATGAACATGAAGGCAGGATTAAGAATCTATGACGCTCATCGTTTGAGGGTCAGTCTGTGAAAAGTGATATATTACACGAGAGCAACGCCGTCTTCTGATCTATTCAATCTATTTCTACATGTCACTGTATATGAAATGCACCTGTTTTTATGTTGTTGTATAAATTAAACACAAGCTCGGTTTTTCCTCAAGAATAGAAAAGTGTTATCGCTCCTGACTCTGTAATGAAGGTACAGGAAGTTCCACAGAGGTTTGAATTCTCCCACACACCAAATGACTGATTTGGTGAAACCACATTAATAAGCCGCCGTCTGGGAGGAAACAGTGTGTTTCAAACCAACATTTCATTTTTAATGAGCCTGCACCAGCAAAACAAGAAAACACAAACTACAGCACTGAATTCACATGTGGGACACACACCCGCACGCACACACACACACACACACACACGTTGACCCACTTAAACAGTGGTGAGCAGCTCTGCATAATTTCATAGCAGCTGAATTCACTCCAATCAGCACAGAGCCAGAGGTGCATGAGGACCATTTGAGGCCACCCAGCCACCTGGCTGTGCTAACACGCATCAGCGTTATAACATGCTGGAGGCTGTGTGTGTGTGTGTCCCTGTGTGTGTGTGTGAGTGTGTGCGTGTGTGTGTGTGTGCAGATGGCTTGCTGTACGATGCTGTGGGGGAGGGACATGGATTAAAATAAATGAAATGGGGTAGAGGAGGACGAGAATGAACCCAACATCTGGATCCTCCCTCCGTACATCCTCCCGCTTATTCACACACACACACAAAGAGACACACACACAGACACACACGCACAATCTTTATGCATGGCAGCGTATTTGTCACGAGGGGCAACATGCCTATAGACAAAAGCAGCCAGATGGGAAGTGGCAGCCAGTCAGCAGCGCTTCAAACACACAAACTCGAAAACATAAATCTGTAATCATCAATTTGAATTTAACATTTTGTACAAAGCATGATTTCAACTCGGGAAACACAAGCACACATAAAAAAAAACACACACAACACACATTCTATGATTCTCTGAGTCGTTCTTGTTATTCTGATTACAGTGTTTCATCCTGCAGAGTGAGTGTGAGACTGACACACACACACACACACACACACACACACAGACACGCACAGGTTCCGAGGGAGGAAGGTTTGCGGAGCTGCAGCTTCAGTGATTGGATGTCGGCTCCTCATCTTCAGTCCCTCAACAGCCCCCCCTTCACTTAGCCTCCGCTGTACAGTGTTACTATTGTTAGCTCTGTCAGATTGAACACACACTATCAGCGTGTCAATGTGTTCAGACACACACACAGAGCCTGAGGGGGGGGGGGGGGGGGGGGGCATTAAAAACCATTTATTTTAAAGAGAGATGAAGTGATGTGTCATCAGAATCCATCAGAATTTAGAAGAAGAAACTCATTTTGCCTTTTCTTTCTAACATCTGGTATAATTTTCATGTTTTTGACCAAACACGTATTCTTTTCATTTAAATGTCCATATTGCTCCAAATATTAACATTTTAAATGTGAAAAAACACATACTGTAATACTATAATACTGTTTTCAGTCACATTCTATAAAATCAAAGCACGATAAACCTTCTGCAGAGCAACGAGCACATCTCCATGATTTCAACATGAACATTTTAGATCCTCCATCTTATTACTGCTGCAGAAACTCCTCCATCCCCCTCCTCTCACACTATTGCTCAGTGTGTGTGTGTGTGTGTATGTGTGTGCGTGTGTGTGTTCCTAATGGCTGCCTTCAGGGACAAGCTAAGGCATGTTCATTACTGGCTACACACACGTAGATACACACAACACACAAACATATATACACATATATATATTTATACACACACACACACACACACACAGATAAACAATTTAAATGTTAATGTCAGTGGGGTAAGACAATAAGTCCAGACAGAATACTAATGAATGTAACAGCCTTCTCTTTCTGTGTGTTTGTGTGTGTGTGTGTGTGTGTGTGTGTGCATGTGTGTGTGTCTGCATGGAGAACTTAAAAACAGGTAGGTAGGATTAGAAGATGCAAATCAGCTCTGTCATCTATTTCCCTCTCCACCTAGAAACGTATGTAAGATCTGAAATGTTTCTTTAGATTCAAACTGTAGATATCACTGTGGAACCCACACACACACAAACAGACACACACTAACACACAGTGCTTCTTTGCAGCATCTCTGTCGATAAGCGAGGAAGTTGCACACGGCTTACCACAGCAGAACTGGATGATAATGAAATAAAAAAAAGGTATAAACTGTGACATACGAGGCTGAAACTGTGGGAAATCATTTGTAAAACACATGAAATAGAGAGAGAAAAGGAAAACCTCAACAACCTTATCTTTAAACACACACACACACACACAAACACACACACATTGCATATACGCAAGCATTTCCCTGAAAAGTAATTATTTCACGCTTCTTTGAAATGACGGTTCTCATATTCGCGTTTAACTCAGAGGGAACGATAACAACACTTCTTGTTGATTCATTTAATTCTTGTGTGTGAGGCCGAATGCGTGTGTGTGTGTGTGTGTGTGTGTTTATGGTTCTTTCACAGAATTCTTTAACCTTACATTACAGCAGATATGATCCCACCTGATACAGAAGATCTACTTTTCTCTTCATGAGCAGAATCAGCTGTAGAGGCCAGTTGGTGACTGTTTGTACCGGCAACACATTTTCTTCAAAATGGCAGTAAAGAGGTTAGAAAGCACTTCAGGACACTCACACAGCAAGCCACTTCATTCTGGGTACACTGTGTGTGTGTCTGTTTGTGTAAGTGTGTGTGTTTGTGTGTGATTGCGTGTGTACGTGTGTGACTAACCAGCCTGCCTCCCAGAATCTTCTCCAGCTCCCTAAATCCTGTCACAATAATAAGCCTGATCACAGAACAGGCCTTTATTCATGGTGACATCTGTGGCACACACACACACACACACACACACACACATTAGTGCTGCTCTATTTCAGCTCAGGCCTACATGTGTGTGTAAAGGCAGGCAGAACTGCTCCAGAATCAGCCAATCGGCTCTCAGCGCTCTCTGCTTTATCTTCACATCCTTTCATCACATCCTCCATCACTTTTTAATTTTCTGTAGCAAGACACAGAAACCAGAGCGAGGTGATAAAACACACAATCCAGACTAAATAAGGGTCAGCAGTGAAGTTGTGTTAAAAAAAAAAAACTGGCATCGAGCTGCATCACTACCAGGATTATTGATTCTGAGAATTTGCATCTCAGAGATTTATTAAGGTTTGTAAAGAAAGAGCTGAGCTTCACGACATTTCTCTCTATCCGAGATAAACCAGCATCGTCATTCTGAGCACACACACACTAACACACACACACACGGACAAACACCTCACTGTGAACAAAGTGCTGAGTCAGGATGCTGCGTCACAGCCTGTTTCTATTTGTACATTTTCCTAAATGATTGATCCTAACGTTGAGACGGGAGAGCTGATTAGAATTTGAAGGTCAAAGGCAAAGTGGCTCTAATCTCACAAAGCAAAACATCTAAACAATTTCTTGAGGTAATTTGTTCAAATTCAGCACTTATGTGATGAACGTCTCAGATTCAGGGGATTGTCACGTTGGACAAAACTATTTTTCACCTTGAATCAACATTATCTTTTCATTTCCTCAGACAATCCTTTGAAATGTGGAACAAACATCCACTCATGGTTTTATGGATTTATGATAGACTCAACAACACATGGATGATATCTGCAGCCAGCTGTCACTTGGACTCAAAGATAAATTGATTAGATCCCAGGGGTCAAAGGTCACAGTGACTGACACTGCACCGGTTGGCACAAAGAAAAAGTTGATGACTGGACATCTTGTGTTGGCCAATCGGTTCAATCTGCTCAACACTGAGGTCAAGTTATGTTGAAGCCACAAAAACATGTAATATTGTGCATCAATCAGCAGAAAACAGATGAGCTTGAGTTGTGTGTGGAAGTCAGAGGGCGGCAGGCCAGGGCCTCGCACCCCAGACAGGAGAGAGGAGCCGGGGCTGAACGTGCAGGGCTCCCCCCTCTCACCCCCTGGAGCTCCAGACCTGACAGTGATAAATGAACACTGCAGCTAATGTCTGGCTAGGGAAGATTGGAGAGTCTACACACACACACACACACAGAAAAGATTGCCTCAACTGCACTGCAATTAAATCTCCAAAGTAACCTCCCCCCCACCCCACCCCTACCCTCTCCTCCTCCTCCTCCTCTGTCTCCCTCTCTGATTGCCTGGTTTCTTCATCTTCCTCCAACCCCGTCCTTATCATCTTCCCTTTACATCTCTCTCCTCCACCCGTATCTCGCCCCCAATTTACTCCTCTCTCTTTCTATCTGAGCCTTTAAATCAGCTGCTCTGATTGCCATCGTCATTTTTATTGCTGCCCATCATTACAACCAATCGGAGAGCTCCTTGTTGTTCTGCTGCCGACAGCCTCGAATCACACAGGTCGTCTCCAGGAAGCTGCAGAATCCAAAATATGCAGCTAATGGTAAAAAAACAACATCCTGGAATGACGAAAGCACGAAGCTAACGCACATAGCATCGCCGACGGCCTCAGTGAATCCAATCGAACCACACCACATCTCAAACACCCGTAGATATCCGTCCCCTGAAGGAGCTTGATTGGTGAATCCAACAAATGAAACAAGAAAACAGAACGTCTTCTCTCACGACCTTGACTTTTCATTGCTGTGAGTTCATTCTTCATTCTTCTACCTGCTGAAGATGAATGTTCATTTCTGACACGCATTTTAATGTGTATATCATTTTTTAAGCTAAAGGACAGAGTCACTGTGAAATCCTGATTCTGCGTTTCTTTCTGCTCAGCAAAGTGCCGGTGCCATAAACTGTATGATAATATTGAATCACCATCTGCTTGATTGACAGCCATGTGTGTGTGTGTCTGTGTGCTTGTGTGCGTGTGCGATCCCCTGAGGGTTTGACTCGATCAATCACTCTGAGCCATTAGCAGTGAGACAGTGTGTGGTCGAGGCGGGGGGGCAGGAAATAGGTCTTAACGCACTTTGCACTTAAAAAAGATGGAGGACTGATTGGGTCCTTTCAGACATGGAATCTGTCAAATTGTTGGGTACGCCTGTGTGTTCACGAAATGGCTTTCTGGCCTCAGCACAGAGTTCTGAAGAACGTGGACTGTTGGCTGGGGGGTGGGGGGGTGGGGGGGGAGTTCAGGAGGTTGTCGCAATCCAATCGTCCAAACCTTTCACACAGAGGAGGGAGGACATGACGTACTAAAGTTCTCACATCTCCTCTGCGAGTTTCCTCCACGCCCACTTCCCGTGAATCTTGATAATCCTGCTGTATTCTAACTTTCTACCCGACGGGAGCTGGTGCCTTGTGAACTGACGACCTTCAAACTCTCCTGGATTGTTAAGTGCCAGGTCGAGTCTTTGTTCTCTGTATGAACTGGTTCCATCACGAGTCTCCCTGGATCTTCTTGGTTTAAACGTTAACGTTGAAGATCTGAGTGCCGACACAGTTCATCTCTCAGCCTCTGTTTCCCCTCCATCTTTTCATCTCCATCCTTTTCTCTGCAGCTCCTCCACATCTGAGATGCCCGTCACGCTCACCCCGTCAAGGTTATCAGACCGTGGTGTAAACAACAAAGGGAACGGCCTGATGGAATCGAACACAAACACACGTTCATTCACTCACTCATTCATTCAGTGGCATCCCTCTGTGTTGTCAAGCTAACGGCTGTGACAGAAGGTGGATGGATAGAGAGCGAGAGCCCGTCTGAACCTGACATCTCTTCACAGGCACTTTACGAGTGGCGTGGTGGACAAGCAGATACACAGCCTCACCTGGATTCACCGGATCTGTGAGTCTGATACCGGACACCAGGATACTACACCGTCATGTGATTGTTGGGCAGTTCAATCCAAGTGAAAGAGCTTTAATGTGTTTCTACAAGTGACCCCTGAAACCTGGCTGCAGCCGGGACACACTCCCATTCAGTGATAACAGCAGGACTGAGGTCCAACACTGCTTCTGGATGATATGGCTGATGACTTGTAATTTTCAATATGGATTATTAGGAGAGCATATGTTCACACCAATATTTTGGCCAAAACATCTTTATTTAGAAAATTGGCAATGATCCCTAATTTGTCATGATCGAAGACTCAGTATGAAAATCTCACGTTCTGCGACAGCAAGCTGCAAAAATAATGATTCACACCTGCTCATTAAGAAACCTGCACCCAGCAGCTGCCGTACGTCTGAACACATCTGCAGGAGCTGGTGACGAGGATCACATCAACTTCTTCATTAGCTCTTTGCTTTCACTTCGTCTGGGAGTCGGGGGGGGGGGGGCTGTCTTTACCTGAGAGTCTGAATCAAGTTTCAGGAGTCTGTTGACTTGTTTCCATTTGATCTGTTAGTTTGGGTTTGACTAAAGTTGGGTCCACTGGTCTGGACCTCGTCTGAAGAACCTTTCACACCGGTTTGACTAGTGTGAGTGTCCAGATCAATACGTGTGTTAAAGTAGAAGTTACTTAGCTATTGAACTGACCCTGAGCAATGATAGGTATATGGAGAGAGATCTGACCAATCAGAACTCTTGATACTTCTCGTTGAGTTGTAGCTATCTTAAAAAGTGTAGTGTGGAGGATTCATAAGATATTTAACGAATCAATATCCGACTCTAGAAGTTTTTTCACTGTATTGATATTTTTTAAAACAAAACAATTTATCTATTTGAAGACAATCAGTGAAACTAAATACTAACTGCAGCCCTAATTGAAACCGTTTGGGCTCAGAATCTATTTTAAAACTTACATGTGCTACTACTTGTGTATCCAATATCCCAAATGTTGAAAAAGTAACACGACATTTTAAAAGAGCCAGCTTAGCAAAGTCATTTCCATCTCTTTGGATCTCAAAAAGTAGTTATGACCCGAACATCTATGATTTTCAGTCAAAAGCGTCAAACATTTAAAAGTTCAAGAATCACATCCATCTCCCTGCGTGAATAGTTCTGAATCTAAGATCCAAAAGTTATTATTCAAAAGAAACCGAGTCAACAGCTTAGTTAACGATATAAAAGCGTATTTTTTGCTTGGCCTACTTCGTAACCTTCAGATCAGTTTACAGAAACACAAAATGAATAACAGGTTCCTACTTCCAAAACTTAAACTGATGTCGTCCCAAGACACTTGACCACAAATACAAATGTTTCCAGCAGATACAGAAAGTTCCAACAAGCATTCAGGGACAGACCTCTTGCTCGCATGTGGTCGGCCTTCCTCTGGCTGCAGGTGGAACCGTTGGAGTCACACGTCCGTCCTCGTCTAGGTCACGGATGTTGTTTGACTCTCAAAAAAAGCAATTCCATAATTTCTTCTTTGTTACCACTGACATTAAAGGTCAGCTCATGAGAAATTGCAGCCACGTTGCACAAAATTCAATCGCTCCAATGCGGAATTTCATTTAAAAAAGGAATAACGCTTGTTTTGGCTCCTTTTCTTCCTCCGAATCCTTTTCCGTAGAAGAGTTTCAGTCCGTTGAAAGTACTTTTCCTTCTTTCTGTCGGAGGCGAGGCGCAGCTCGTCCCCGTCCACCACCACTGCAACTGTGTTTGGACATTTCTTGATTTCCTCTGGCGCTGCAGCCCTGAGCCAGACAGACAAAGGACGGGAAGCCCTGCCAGGTCTCTCCACTCCAGGCACAGCTTCTCCCCGTCCTCTGTGCTTCTTTCTTCGTCTCTCTCGATTGTGGCAGTGTTCCCGAGGAGCCCTGGCGTCGCTCCAGCATGTCTGCCACTCCGTCTGAACCCTCGCAACGTCCTGATCGCCCTTCCGCAATGGCCCCCCCGCCCTCCTAACCCCTCCACACCCCCACTCCACTCCAGCCAAATCCAAACTACATCAAAAAACAAGCCTGTGATTGAAACTCGTCATCTCAGTATTTCCTTCTGTTTCTTTAACATGGAACCAAACACCAACGACTTACTGTTTGTTTTAGTCATCTATCTCTTTATAATGTTAAAGGGCAGCAAGTGTGTGTGTGTGTGTGTGTGTGTGTGTGTGTGTGATGCTCAGTGCCAGTGCAGATCTATTCATCGTGTGCCAGGACTCAGCAGCTTCACTTGTAGTGAAGAGGGTCCAGGCTGGTGCCAACTGCCCTGACTGCCAACTCAGTGCAGCAGTCAGGGCAGTGGTCTCTGTCAGTCGAGTCTGTTTACACATAAAAAAACTCTCCTGCACACACAGACACACTCCTATCTAAGTCATTAACATTTAGTTTGTGTATTTTCTGTTGTTCATGTATAAGATACGTAGATAACTTTACACAGGGTTCTACTCTCCCCGTCTGTGAGAGAAGCCTCCTGAATATTGTTGTAGTAACATCAGGCGGCGACTGTAGTTTTATATGAGTATTGTTGTAGTAACATCAGGCGGCGACTGTAGTTTTATATTAGTTTTGTTGTAGTAACATCAGAAGGCTGCTGTAGTTTTATATGATTATTGTTGTAGTAATATCAGGCGGCGACTGTAGTTTTACATGAGTATTGTTGTAGTAACATCAGAAGGCTGCTGTAGTTTTACATGAGTATTGTTGTAGTAACATCAGAAGGCTGCTGTAGTATTATATGAGTATTGTTGTAGTAACAGCAGAAGGCTGCTGTAGTTTAACATGAGTATTGTTGTAGTAGCATCAGAAGGCTGCTGTAGTTTAACATGAGCATTGTTGTAGTAGCATCAGAAGGCTGCTGTAGTTTTATATGAGTATTGTTGTAGTAACATCAGAAGGCTGCTGTAGTATTATATGAGTATTTGTTGTAGTAATATCGGAAGGCTGCAGTAGCTTTACATGAGTATTGTTGTAGTAACATCAGAAGGCTGCTGTAGTATTATATGAGTATTGTTGTATTAACATCAGAAGGCTGCTGTAGTTTAACATGAGTATTGTTGTAGTAGCATCAGAAGGCTGCTGTAGTTTTATATGAGTATTGTTGTAGTAACATCAGAAGGCTGCTGTAGTATTATATGAGTATTTGTTGTAGTAATATCGGAAGGCTGCAGTAGCTTTACATGAGTATTGTTGTAGTAACATCAGAAGGCTGCTGTAGTTTTACATGAGTATTATTGTAGTAACATCAGGAGGCTGCTGTAGTATTATGAGTATTGTTGTAGTAGCATCAGAAGGCTGCTGTAGTTTTACATGAGTATTGTTGTAGTAACATCAGAAGGCTGCTGTAGTTTTATGAGTATTGTTGTAGTAACATCAGAAGGCTGCTGTAGTTTTATATGAGTATTGTTGTAGTAACATCAGAAGGTTGCTGTAGTATTATATGAGCATTGTTGTAGTAACATCAGAAGGCTGCTGTAGTTTTACATGAGTATTGTTGTAGTAACATCAGAAGGCTTCTGTAGTTTTACATGAGTATTGTTGTAGTAACATCAGGAGGATACTGTAGTTTTACAGGAGTACTGTTGTAGTAGCATCAGGAGGCTGATGTAGTATTATATGAGTATTGTTGTAGTAACATCAGGAGGCTGCTGTAGTTGTACACAGTTATATACTGTAGTTTTAGGTGATGTAGGTGAAAGTTAAGTTGTTTTCTTTAGAGTTATGAGCAACATACGTGTCACATGGTCTGTGCATGTACATGTATGATGTGTGTATGTTTACATACAGTTGCACCAGTTCCTCACGCGGGAGGAAGTCGACTCTACAGGAGATAAACAAACCGATCTGTGTGTGTCTGCTGCCGTGAGGTCACTGCAGCAGCTAACGTGCTAAAGCTAACTGGGACTCCGTGGTGCGTCTTACCGGAGACCTTGATGGGGTCCGGCCGCCCGGGCAGCGCCTCCTCAGGGGTGGGCATCTGTGTTTTTGAAGCCATCTCTCCCATCCGACCGTTCACCAAGTGGCGCCAGACCATCCGCAGCCGGGAGGAGGAGGAGACCATGGAACCGGCTCTGCGATGCTAGCTCCGGTTAGCTTAGCGTCATTACCTAACCCCGGCACATGTGCTGTTATGTCACACGTTATAAAATAAAGTTACACAACCGAGAAATAAACGACACAACTGAACGTGTCATAAAGACGTTAAAGCACAAAGTCAGACACGTGTCGGGCCGTGATAAACATGGATGACATGTTGGCTGTGTTTATCCTGAAGAACCAGGAAACTCCCATTTAACTGGTTTCATCATCAACTAATCAACATGTCATGTCCGCCGAATTAACCACAACGTGTTTTTATTCCTCACTTCAGTGGATTCACACGCTGTAAAAACACGGTTCGTTAGCAGGAAGTGAAATTATACAAACCTGTTAACTTTTCAGACGGAGTTCGGTTTTGCTTCAGTTTATGATTAAAATCTGTAACAAAAATATATATAAACTTTCATTAGACCGTAGGTGCATCCATGTTTTATTCTTATATTAAATGATAACATGTTGTTTACATGTTAAGATACACTTTATTGATTCCTCGTTACAGCAGCAGGTAGAAGGTGAGAAAGACGAGAGAACATGTGAAAGTATAAATAAGAATAAAATAGGCAAAATGGTAAATTAAAAAAAATCTTTAAAATACAGGGACTATGTACATGATATACATATTTCACTACACACAGAATATTACTCATTGATAAATGAACTTGAGTACACACAATATTTATTTTTTCTTTCCTTCTTTCTTGTTTTGGAGATCGTTAGTCTGACGTTCAGTCATTTCATCTTAGATCGAGGCTCCGGACTGTGAAGCCACTGGTCTCAGTCTGAAAACCATGACGTTGCATCATCATCCAGTGTTTTCATTCATTTGTGATGCTTCAAAACACTCAAAGTATTGAACCTACTCCAGACGGGTTGTGAAGTAAAGTGGTGGAACTGAGAGAGAGAGAGAAGAAGAACATATTCTTGGGTCATTGTGTCTCAACTTGTGAATTTGTCAACATGTTTGAAGCAACCGACATCAGCTCCTTCCTGTTTGTCACATTTTACATCAACCACGAGGAATTCAAACAATCTCAGGTTATTGTGAAACTCAGGATCACAACTGTAGATGTAAATGAAGCGGTGACTGGTTTATCAAACAGAATTCATTTCACTCGTGGAAACGTTGAATCAGTAAAAGGGTTAAGACGGACGTTACTGCCAAACAACCAATGGAAACAAGGGGAATGAATCAAAAACTAAATGCAGCTGAACTTTACAGGAGTAAAATGTGCTGAGTCAAGTTATAAAGATGAAATGATGATGAACCGACCGTCAGAAAAATATTCAAACAGGCTGTGGAAACGTAGCTTTTGATGACAAATGACAAATAGATTCACCAAATTTACAATAGATATATAATATATGAATTCACAAGGTTGACCGATTGAAAAACTGCAAAAATGATCTACTTGTATTCCCCACTTTAGATTCCAGTAAAATTCATCTTGAATCAAATGAGACAGAATTTGAAGCCAGTGATTCTTTTTTGGTCTGTGAATGGAGATCAGCCTCCATCATGCTACTGGTTCCCAGTATGCTGGTTGGGTGGGGGGAACAGATGACGAGCCATATGGAAGAGCCCGCGAGGAACACTGCTCATTTTGGAAAATATATATATACATATTTAAAAGTATATTAAATATATTAAAGTACATTCCTAAAGAGAAGGTTTCACTGGGTCTCAGAAAGTCCTGAATATGTTGAAATATTACGTACTGTCTTAAAGGCACAATATTTAACTTCGGCCACTAGGGGTCTCTCAACCAAACAAATTCAAAAGACGTAGTTTGATTATGTCGTGAAGCATCGGGTTATAACTGTTGCAATATAAAAGTCATCAATAGCAATACTACAAAAAAAGTGCAATATCTATATGATGCTAATGATGCTAACCACACGAGGAGGTATCTAACACATATTTGTTCTGCTTTGGATTTGTAAAATATTTGCTTTATATAAAGTTTTCAGTATTAAAGAAGAGTTTAATACAAAAATTGTCTTGCAGAAGCAACCTTTTTTTAACTTAAGAAATGAGGCATTTATGGTGAAAATCATGTAGAATATAAATGTTTAATGAATTAACAATAGTGCGTTTCAAAGAAGAACAAAAGAACAAGATTAATAAATAATAACACACAAAGAGCTTTCCAGTTGTGTTGAGAAAAAGGTTTAGAATACGAAAGATAACAAAAGACAAATCAATGAATGAACTACTTCTTATCATGTGCATATGGTTTTTGAGATTTTTGATTAATGCCCATTGTTTTTAGGATCATATTTCATAAAGGTGCACATCCGGGCTTTGGCTCGTATGGTTTTCCATAGATCACATTCAGGCTCTTGAAGTATATAATGTTTCTGTGACTGACACATGTCACTGTATAAGGATACGATTGACGATGGGCCTGTTCTCATGCAGATGCTCTTCCCCTTCTTCTTCTTTTATTCCCTGCCTCCATCCTCAGAGGAGGAGAGAGGGATGAGGAGCAGAGGGAGGACCGAGCAGGATGTGAAGAGCCTGGCTCTCTCTCTTTGGACCTCCCCCTCTCTCCTCTCTCCATCTGACTGCGCCCAGCTTCTCTCCCTCCATCCTGTCACACAGACACTGTTTCCTCCTCCTGCGCAAACAGAACCTCGCGTTTGTGCGTTCGGATGCTGCTTTTCCTCCGCGTCTCTTCTGGCTGTGGACTATTTGTGCTTCAGGAGAAAACAAGCTCAAGCAGGTTTCAGCTCGGCCGCAGGAGAAGGACGATGCCACCGCCGCATTTCCCTCCGCATCCCTCCTCCGCATCCTCAGCATCCTCCGCATCCTCGCATCCTCCGCAGCCTCAGCATCCCTGCGTCCAGAGGAGCGCACCGCGGACCGGGGCTGCGACACACCGCCTCCTCCTGCATCGGTACACTTCATGGAGGGGGGGTTCGGCTCCTGATGCATAAATCTATGTTCCTGATGATGGTTAAAAAAAAAAATAAATAACCTGCGCCATTTGTCCTGCAGCCGCCGCTGAAAGGTATTGTTGTTCGGTTTTTACGCGCATCTCTGCAGCGTTCATTCATTTTGTGTTGTTTGTGTTGTTTTCAGGCACTTGTGCGTTTTATCTTTCAATCCTCACGCTGCTTTGTTACACTTTGCATTTTTCATTTATCTTGTTCTCATTTTGCTTCTGCCTGTGATGTCGAGCTCTGCGGAGCCTCTTGTCTTTTTTTTTTCCTCCTCTGAAATATGACACACACACGCACACACACACACACACACACACACACACACACGGACACACACACACACACACACACACACAGGCAACACGCCCAAATCCCATTACAAACACATTAATACCCTCTGCAATCATTTACCACAATATCCCTGCATGGTGCATTACAGTGTTTTAATTAAAAACATCGCACTTTATGTGATATTGTGTTATTTGCATTATGTGGGTCTACACATCTGTCCATTGTGTTTTATTTGAGTCTTTTGTGTTGATGTTAGGCTCGAGATTATTTTAGTGAAATGCACACACACACATTCTTGTACCTCTATCTCAAGGAGGACACTCATTGTGTCAGCTGCATTATATCTAATTCCCTAACCCGTTAACCAAACCTTAACCAGCACAATAACCAAACCTTAACCAGCACAATAACCGAACCCTAACCGAACCCGCACCTCAACCTAAATCCAACCCTAACCCGAAAATCTGTCTAACCCTCAGACGGACCTTTAGTCAAAGTGAGGACCAGCGAACATGTCCTCACTGCGGTGTCCGCTGTAAAGGGGTCCTCACAAAGACACAAGTACACACACTCGTGCACACGCACACACACGCATGCCCGACCCCCACAAAGGCAGCGGCCCCTCCCCTCTGCGCTTTAGCCCACGTGAGCTATCTGGGTCATTAGCATTTCAGCGGTTAATGAGGCTGCAGATGGGTCCTCCTCCTCCTCTGCCGGAGAGCCGTTGAGCAGCGCAGATGCTGCTGCTGCTCCATCTGCACGAATGAGAACGGGAGAAAAAAATGGCCTGCAGTACATGTCATGGTTTCTCTGGGTGGGGGGGGGGGGGGGGGGTTGACAGGATTGTGTACTCATGTGGGCTGAGGAGTGAAACCCGGAGCAGCAGCGTCGTCCTCCTGCAGCTGAGGCTCATTAATGCAGAATCAGAGCACGTGCATCATCTTCCTGCTGCTGCTGAATAATGGAGGACGAGGCTGAAGCGCTGCGCAGTGCTGCTCAGAGGAACACACCGGGATGCACACATCTCCTCATCAGAAGGCCCGAGTGGGTGATGAGGGCTTTCACATCTCAGCTCCTTCTTTAAATGGGCTTCACCTTACTTGGGAATGAATCTGGCTTCAGTCACACAATCGTGTCAGTGAAGATCATCATCGTCTGTTTTGTGTTAATGCAGTTAGAAGGATGGAGGGGGGGGGGGGGGGTATCTCATTCTACAAAATCAGGAGGGAGTAAAACATGAAAATGATATTTGTCAAAAAGTGCCCTTTTCTTCTTCTCAATCATGTAAATGTAGAAATTTAGAAAAGAAACAAAATATCATATCTAACATCACATGACGCGCTCACAAATAAAATCCACTCCTCAACTGGGAAATGACATCGAAAGTTGACGATATTTGGTTTTCAGGCGTCAAAGAGCCGAGAGAATCTGCTGCACGTGTATAGGAGTCGAGCAAATGGTGCAAACCCAGAAGATCTCAGGGTGAAACACGAACAGCGTGCTGCAGGTATTGTTCTGCTCACTCAGAGGATCTGTGCACGGTGGAATATCGAGTCAATATTCGTTAAATGGCCAAGGTTATTGACACAGTATGCAGCCTATTGTATGGAGGTCAGCAGGATATCCTTCACACGCACACACACACACACACACACCCCTAGGGACCTCTATAGCATCTTGTATTTCCACTCGCCCTCCTGAGCTGCTCGTCTGTCTCTGGACTGCAGGAGGAGACAGAGCGCTGCAGAAAATAAAAAACATTCAGACCAACAGAGCTGAGGTTTAACCTTTCTGAAAATCCACCGTCATCGTCAGTAATATAGATATTTAGATAATAGATATACTTATCCTAAGCAGTGGTCAGGTATTTGTAATAAGCAGCAGGAATATGAAGAATGTGTAAATGACTCAACATGTTTTATCTGCAGGAGACATTTCTTTATGTTCCTGTGTAGAACAGATCAAATATGTTTGAAAGGTTTCAGATTTCCTTCGAGATCGATGCCACATGAAATTAAGCACCAAAAAAAAAAAATGGAAAATCTCACGACAGCGACTTGATTTCTGGATTCAAGCGAAGGTCGAGGAATCTGTTGGCTCTGAAGTGAGGCCGACTGAGAGGAAGCTCTAATGGGAGAGATCTGGTGGTCGAGTGGGATGAAACAAACAACACACTGAGATCCGATGGAGAATGAATGTGGGTCGTCTCTCCTCGTGTTCACGGCGGACCTTGATTTAAATGACCAAACAATTAAGGCACGCGGTGAATGCCAAGAGAGCGACCGAATATCGAGCGAGGGCTCAGGTGATGGAGGATGGAACCAAAGACCCACACCTGTCGAGGACATACGCGTCTTAATAACCAACATGGCTGCTCTGGTTTAACGAGTTCTCAGCCGTTAAAAAAATTAAAGCCAATGAGAAACCAGAAGTTGCAGTACCACCAGTTGCCACTAGATGTTACTGTCTTAAAGAGATGTTTTCACTTGATTGGCAGGTGTCTCAGCCAATGGGACGTGGCAGCTTCCACTTGGCTCTGTTTTGACTGTCATAAAGATGGACGCCACATGTCCACTTCCTCTCATGGTGCAGAAAAGAGGCCAAAATATCCTGGATACGAGCGCGGCCATCTTGTTCTGGTGATGTCATACAGGCGGATACAGGCCCTCGACCAATCATGAGTCTGTTGTCAGACATAATGTTTTCATAGCATCAAATAAATAATTAAAACAAAACTTATCAGAAACATAAACACTTGAACAGACATCAGTGTGAAAAAACTAATTCAGAGTTTTTATGATTTAACACAATATAAGAATATATATCTAACATTTAGAAACCCTGATACTTTTTCAATAAAACCATCAACATAAAGATCTTATATGAATATGAATGTGTTTTTTCCACAGTGAACGTTCACCTTCAGGAGACGTGGAGCCTCTGAGCAGGAAATCTCCTGAGTTATCTCTTACTAATGTATTTTCCCAAACACAAAGGCTTTATTATTGATTGTGCAGCTGCCGGGGAAGGAGGCTTTGTGTACTGTATATACTGTAAACTGTAAACTTTACTGCAAGTGTGTACATGTACAGTCAATTACACATTTTTATATATTTGTATTTTCAGATTGTGCTTGAAGTCCCAGAGCTTGTCCAGTTATTTAAATGATAACATATTCTGATCTTGTGATTTATGAAAAACCTGCTCAAGCTGCTGCCATAATTATTTTATTGTGTTTAAGGCTAATTGCATACTTTTAATGTGAAAGGACAACAAACATTTCCTGTAAAAATGTCCTGAAACTCTGTCAGGAATTCATTTAAAAATCATTTTACTTCCATGAGCCAGTTAGAAAGGTTTTGTATTATATTTTGTATTATGATATTTTAGATGAGACCAAAATATGAAATAGATTATAATGATGAATGGAGGTAAGTTGTGAATTGTTTATAATATATATTTTCTCTATCATACTGTGTATTGTAAAAATGACAAACGATGAAATAAACAAATAAGTCAAGTCTGCTGCTTTTTGTCTTCTTGAATATCTTGTTTTGTTTATTTACAACGATGGATATTTATCTACATCTTAAGATTCAGGAAAATATTCTGGTAATTGGGAATTAAATAAATAAAATCAAAATATAATGACACATAATTTCAAAGAAACATAGAAATGAACTGAAATTTGTTTACGTACCTTTTTATATCTGCACTGTTTATCACCAACACAAAGTGTGTATGTAAAAATATATTTGAAATACATTCAATCTAAAAATCTATACAAACAAAAATCCAAACACTTAAAAGTCTGCATGTAAAAACCTAAACATCTATATAAAAAGAAAACATACAGTATATGTAAGAAAACAGACACCTTAAATCTCTATGTAAATTAAAAACCAGTTTGAATATAATTTCCCAGTGTTACCAGCAGGTTATAAAGTTTAAAAGGATTAAACAGAGAGAGTTGATATCTGGTTTCTAGACAGTAGGAATGACCTCATCAGTCGTTCTGTATTCAGGTGGTTATTTGATATGAACCTGATTTCAAACTGTTTTAATGAGATGTTTTAAATTCATGAGATGAACAAACATCATCAAGCATCACGTGATAAAGGCACGATGTTTAAATTTAAACTTTATGTAACAAAATACATTTACATATTAAACACACAATAAACTCTGAAGCACGCGCTCACACACACACACACTATACACACACACAAATTAGTTCCTCTGTCGGCTCAGTACCAATCCAAAGAAACCTTTGGATTCAGCCACGTCGTCCTGAGAGAGAAACAGAAAGCAGCAGAGGAATTTGTTTTTTCAGTATTATAATTTTTCAACAGACTCAATAAAGAGAGAAAATGGACGGACGGATAGAGAAGGTTCAAACCTCACAGAAGAGGTGGAGGAGAGAACTGCAGCGGGAGCAGCAGAGGTCAGTGGAAGGAGGGCAGGCCGCCGCACCACCGCCCGATGAACTTGATGACGTCCTGACACTCTGGACTGTGAGTGGTCTGCGGGGGGGGGGGAGCAACACAAACAGCGACCAATCAGAATGCAGATTAAACATCAGAGCAGGAAGAACCAATCATCAATTAATCATTTAACTGAATAATCAAGGGTAAACATTATCCAAGTTAAAAATATATAAAACAGCAGATGTCAGCCTCCTGAGTTTCTTTCTTTTCATCGGAACCTGAACAAAACACGTCATCTTGGTTCTGGGACATTAAAAGACGTCTCCTCGTCTGTCCTCACCTTGGTGGCCATGTTGAATTTGTCCCAGTCGTCCTTGTTCGCCGTTTTGCCCACAGCCGAGAAGTTGATCCCGTTGCTCAGGACCGGGTAGCCTGGAGGCAGGAAGACCAGGAGGGGATGTGTTCAAGCATCAAAGTGGGAACATTATAGTCCTGTGTGTGTGTGTGTGTGTGTGTGTGTGTGTGTGTTACCTGTGAGGACACAGGGCAGCGAGCGCTGGCCGGTGTTTGCGTCCACCAGCGACGCCACGTACGAGTTCCTCTCGTCTCGGGGCAGAAGCTGCTTGGTGTGATCCATGCAGGCCGACAGCAGCAGGTTACGGATCTCCTCCCGCTGAGCTTCCTGCAGACACACACACACACACCCACATGAAACACCATGTTGTCAGTGAGCAGTGTTTCTGATGGACAGCTCACGGTCGGACCACAGTCCCTGACGATGTGTGTGTCTGGTGAACGGAGACAAAGACGTACGTTGATGCAGAGCTTGGTGGGAACTGGAACTTCCACTGGGATGTCTGTGTCGCGGAAGTCCGAGTAGTTGAGGTCGTCCACCGTCCCCTCTTCAATAGCCTGGAGACAGGAATCAACCAATGAGAGATGAGGACAGGTTCCTCCTCTGAGGCTCTGTAGCCTCTAGAAACTGAGTCGATCTGAATCATATGGATTTAATGAAGCTGTGACACTCACATCACACAGATCCATGAAGTGGTTGAGGAAGATGAAGGACATCGTCTCCCAGCCGGCGGCCTGCAAGGAAAAGAAAACATCACATCAAACTGATCTTTGATTCTCATCTTGTGATTTGAACTTCCTGTGATGCAGAAGACAACGTCCACTGAGCCCGAGCTGTGGAGGAAGAGGTTGGACTCACCTTGCAGAACAGACCGGCCTCGTAGAAAGCTTTGTCTGCAGGAATGAGCTCAGTGTGACGCAGCAGAGACGTGGACAGCTTGGCTGCTACGCTGACCTGAGAACACACACGAGTGTCCTGTTACAGATACACAACAAATAAACCAACAAACAAACTCACAGAAGAACATAAACAGGACCTGTGCTAGTGGAGTTCAGGATCAATGTGATTGTGCTCATTGAAATACCAAGAAGCAGGTGAACAGGAAGAATGAGGCTTCCTGAAATCCTCTCTGAGCCTTTCTGTGTTTCTGTGTTCTTGTGTTCTTGTGTATTTGTGTTTCTGTGTTATTGTGTTCTTGTGTTCTTGTGTTTCTGTGTTTCTGTGTTTCTGTGTTATTGTGTTCTTGTGTTTCTGTGTTCTTGTGTTTCTGTGTTCTTGTGTTCTTGTGTATTTGTGTTTCTGTGTTCTTGTGTCTCTGTGTTCTTGTGTTGTTGTGTTGTTGTGTTCTTGTGTATTTGTGTTTCTGTGTTATTGTGTTCTTGTGTTTCTGTGTTTCTGTGTTATTGTGTTCTGGTGTTTCTGTGTTCTTGTGTTCTGGTGTTTCTGTGTTTCTGTGTTTCTGTGTTGTTGTGTTGTTGTGTTCTTGTGTATTTGTGTTTCTGTGTGTACCAGCTGCTCCACTCCTCTGGCGGCGGCCCGTGCAGCGTAGTAGTGAGCGATGAGCAGCATCTGGCTGAAGTCCTCGTGAGCCGGGGAGTTGGCCTTGGCCGACTTGGACACGTTCTCGCTCTGAGATCCACATGAGAAGAACATGAACAGGTTGGAGTTTGAACTCGCCCCCCCCTGTCTGAGCGTGAAACATGATTGTGTTGTGACGCACCAGCTGCAGGAGGAAGTTGCGGAGGTCGGCCCACATGCGGTACGACTCCGGCCGGTCGGTGTCCGGCAGGTTGATCAGATCCAGGAACAGACGATTGTAGATGTTAAAGTTCTGATGAGTTAAAAAGGTTGAAATGCATTAAGCTTCATCTCTTTAGTTTTAGTGTGGTTGTGTTGTAAAAGCAACACAAGCGTGTGTGTGTACCTGCGGGTTGGGCGGCACCCCGTGCTGCAGGTAGAGCTGCAGAGCCGCCGGAGCGTCGCCCTCCTTGATGAGGTCGGTGGCGTACAGAGCGACGTACTTGTGGAGGATCTTAAAGTTCTGAACACAACACAGAGACAACGACAAGGAGCTCAGACGGATTCCAGACACAAGACGAATCCCACAGATTGACACGGAGGCGGTTTGTGACACGTCGACAGAGCGAAGAGGAGATTGTGAAACGTTTGAATCCAGATGCATCATGTGGTCGGTACCTGTTTGGAGGCTGTGCTCAGACACTTCTCCCACTGGCCTTGTTTCACGTACAGGTCCAGAGCGGCCATCGGATCCACATGCACCAGCTGCACAGGTTCATACAAACAAGTATTACACAGTATTATATAGTATTAAACATAATAAACAGTATTACACAGTATTATATAGTATTAAACAGTATTACACAGTATTACTCAGTACTAAACAGTTTTATTTAGTATTAAACATAATAAACAGTATTATACAGTATTACGCAGTATTAAATAGTATTAAACAGTATTGTATGTTATTATATAGTATTAAACAGTATTAAACAGTATTATATAGTATTAAACAGTATTACACAGTATTGTATAGTATTATATAGTATTAAACAGTATTATATAGTATTAAACAGTATTACACAGTATTGTATAGTATTATATAGTATTACACAGTATTACACAGTATTACTGTGTGTGATTTTACTCACAGAATCCACTTTGCCGTGATTCTTGAGATGCTCTTTGTACTTCTGGTCCACGTATTCTTCATACCTGCACAGACTCCGAGGGATCAGAGATGTGTGTGTTTGTGTGTCTGTGTGTGTGTCTGTGTGTGTGTGTTTTCTACCTGGGCTTCAGCTCCTTGGCGATTCTCTTGGCTTTGTTCCACTCTTTGCCCTCGATAAACACATCGATCGCCTCTTTGATCAAGTCCATGTTTAAATACAGCTCGGCGGCCTGGATCATGAAAAACACACAAAATCAGGAGATGATCAACGACAAAAATCAGAGGTAGTTCCACACAAGACTTATAGATTTATAGTGTGTGTGTGTGTGTGTGTGTGTGTGTGTGTCTCCACTCACAGCTTTGTAATTCCCCAGGTGTGCGAGTCGCGGCCCGACCACCTGAATCACCTCCACCGCTCGATCTCCACTCAGGAACTTCACGGACAGTTCTGCTGCCTGGAAAACACACACATGCAAAACAACAAACACACTCAACTCTACACGTCAAACAACATGATTTCATTAAAACTGATGATAACAATCTAACGTGCGCCGTCCGCCTCTCGACAGGAAGTGAACTATTGATCCCTGTCGACCCCTTTCCCCCTCGAACTCCACTGGGAGGCCAAACGTTCAGACTCCCAGTAGGGGGCTAGAAAACAAAAAGCCATCGATCTCCGCGACCTCTTGACCTTTTCCTCCGGCAGTCCGAGGGACCATTCAGATTTCAGATGATCTGATCTCCGCGGCGCTCGAGTCAATAACTCAGTGTTTGCTCTGTAGCTCCGAGCTCCGAGCAGAACAGGATCTATTGATATTTAGTGACACAGTGACCTTCGCCCCTCCTGCAGCATCATGGGTAATCTCCTCTTTCTATTCATCCACCACAGAGCTGGATAGAAGTAGAAGCTAATTACAGATTCTGTTTATTCACTTTCCTACGGTAGGATTGACAGCTTGTCTTATCTGATTGACAGCTGCAGGTCGCCTCCTTTTCTTTGTGTTTTATTGTGACGACCCGTCAGATTCATCTCGACCCGTGAATATTAAAATATGAAATCAACTTTCATCAGAGAGGAAACTGAGAGCTGCTGTTACCTTCAACCAACACTTCACCATCAGCTCCGTGTTGGAGTCGTCCTTCACCTTCAGGTAACACTCCACGGCCCGGGAGTGCTCCCCCGACTGCTCCCACTCCCTGGCCTGCTCCAGCAGACTGTCCACCCCCCTGGAAGCAGCAGCAACGCACACAGACACACACACAGACACACACACACACACACACTGTTAGATGTATAAAACAAAGCAGGAGTGATGCTTGTAATGGGAAAAGAACAGTTTCCTTGATTTCTCAGAGATTATTCATAGATTTGTAGAAGTTTAGAGAAACTGGTATTTATTAGTGTGTGTGATCCAGTGAATTTAACAGTAGCTTCATAAAGCCCCTCTGGTTGTGTTGTAATACAAGAGGGGAACTTGTGGTTCTCTTTGTCTGTGTAACGCCTCAAAGATGATTTATTTCTCCACCTTTTTGTTCCAGATTTCTGTTCTTGACAGATTCCGGTCTCTAGAAGCCTCGTCTGTCAGGAAACTGGCTCCTGGAGAGAAACTGTGGATCCTCACACTTGAACTGATCTGAACTCCGGAGGAATAATTCAGTGTTTTCTCACTTTAACGCTCTTCATCGCCCGTTTCCACTGGCAACTTTTGATGTTTTCTCCCACAGGTCATTAAAGAGGGAGAAGCGCTGGGAGGAGGATAAGAGCTGCCAGCTGCTGGTTTCACTGGGCTAACGAGCTTCTCCTTACTGGGAGCTTCGGTTTTGGAACAACACAAGAGCGTGTGTTTAATAAAGCATCAAACCGCTTCTCTGTGCATAGATTATTCTGGCGGGTGAGTGCAGCGGAGAGAAATCTAACCGAACAACCTAACAGGCCAACAAATTCTGAAACACACTCTCACAGTAACGTCCCGCACGGAGCAAACTTATGATTCCTCATTATGAATCACGTTAACGAGGCGTTTGGCTTCTGCTGAGACGATAACAGGTTCCAGCGGCTGCCTGCAGCTCAGCAGATAAACTGGAATCTCACCGGACTCCTTTTTTGGAGGACTCCCTCTCGTACTCCTCCTGGAGCGCGGACAGCTTGAAGGGGAGGTACTCCTTACAGATGCGCATGGCATCACTCCACATATCAGCTTCCTGAGAAACACAAAAACAGTAGAACATGTGATTTGGAATATGACAACATCACGAGTCCCTGTCGTAAAGTTTCTTTGTTTACCTTGTAGTAGTTGACGGCCAGCTCGGGTCTCTGGGCTCGGAGCAGGAAGCCCTCGGCCTTCTGGAAGTCTTTCTGTTCAAAGCAGGACTTGGCTTGGCCGACCAGGATCTCAGACACGCTCTCTGGATCGAAGCCCTCGGCCACCCGCTGCGCGCTGGCCCAGTCCTTGTTGTGGACGTACCTGGAACAGGGTTCAGACACATGAGCTTCAAGTCCCAGGGAAGTGAACTCATGATTCTCCTGAAAGCCTGGTGCTTAAAGTAGGAACAGGAACTTTGAACAAGTTGAGCGTCAGAGATCTCTGATCATCGTCCTCAGGACTCACATGGAAACAGCTTCTTTGGGTTTTCCTCCTTTGATGAACTCGTTCTCGGCTTCAGGAAACTTTCCCTGGGAAACGAAACCATGGAGGAATTCTTAATTAACAATATTTACGATTAAGAATGTTTGTCAACTCAAGGCCACTAAGGAAAATAGACTTTAAATCAGAATGGATTTTAAACGGGGGGGGTTTACCTCGTCTTCCAGGTACATGCCGTGTTTGAGGTGGATCTCAGGAATCTTCTCTTTACAAGCGAGTCGGGCCAAGTCCAAGGCAAAGTCAAACGAGCTGGAGACAAGAGCCAGAGCAGAGAATCCATGATCCAGAACTTACTGTGTGATTTATATACACATAATATATCTCAGCTCCTTAAAGCCAGCACGTGCTCCGCTCTGGTTGTCGTCCTGTTACATGTTGTGTTGTGTTTGTTGTGTCGCAGCTCACAAGTTA
The DNA here is from genome assembly GCF_949316205.1 of Platichthys flesus. Classification (NCBI taxonomy): domain Eukaryota; kingdom Metazoa; phylum Chordata; class Actinopteri; order Pleuronectiformes; family Pleuronectidae; genus Platichthys; species Platichthys flesus. The sequence goes on from NC_084962.1 coordinate 19,639,517, forward strand.
TTCAACGCGGTCTCGATGCCGTTTTCCAGGAGGCCGAACTTGTTGAGCAGTTTGACGGCCGCCTCCCCCCCCAGGCTCCGGGCCCACAGGTAGGCCACCTGCTTCTGGAGCCCGCCTCCTCCGTGACTCTTAGCCACCTGTCACACGCGGCACAGGGGAAAAAAAGCACAGTATTTATTCAGATCGCCACCGGTGTGATCGAACACACAACCACACAGAAGCAGCAGAGGGAGTGTGTGTATGAGTGTGAGTGTGTGTGTGTGTGTGTGTATGAGTGTGAGTGTGTGTGTGTGTGTGTGTGTGTGTGTGTGTGTGTGTGTGTGTGTGTGAGTGTGTGTGTGTACCCTGTAAGCCTCCTCCCACATGTCGTGCACTCGGTACATGTTGACGGCAGCTTTCATGTCTTGAGCCTCGATGAAGTGATGCTCGGCCTCTGAGAACCAGGACTCGGCCTCAAACTCCTACGGGAAACAGTTACATGTTACATATCAACATACATGAACACACGTATGTGCAATGCACCACTGAGACCTCCTGGGGACCGGTGGATCGAATCCGGTGGAGCGCAGTGTGCCGTACCTTGGCCAGGAGCAGGTGGGTCTCGCTCAGCAGGTCGGGGTGATGCTTGGCCACCATGCGAATCACATCATCGAACATGCGGTTCTTCTTGTACATGGTGATGGCGAGGTCCGGCTGGTTCACGGTGGTAAACAGCCTGTATGCACACACCGACACAGACACACACCGACACACACATGAGATACCTGACGTTCCACCTCACAACAGAAAACATTGGAGAAGGATGTTATGAGAATTGAGAAGCTTTAGTGAATCGGTCTTGAAATAACGGAATCATCTCCTTTCCAACAGTCTGATGTGTTTCTGTTGTTTCTCTGGATCTCAGGTCACAGATTTCTTCACAGTCGGTTTCACTCGACTCCATTTTCCAGCCTCGAGCCGCCGGTGACGACACAAACGATATAAATATCAACACACAGACGAGCACTTACCGCTCGGCCTCTTTGAACTTCCCGTCTCCCTCCAGCTCCTGAGCTCTGCTCACGTACTGAGCCACCACTTCCTCCTCGGTCATGCACTTCACTGCCAACTGCACACGGACACACTTCTTTTGTCAAACATACTTATCATCGCAACACATCATTATTAAATCTGATGTGCAGGAGATGAAAAGTAATGAATTTGGAGATTTCTCTCAAAGGTTGAATTGATTTTCAGGCCTTGGAGTCAGTTTCAACTCAGATCAGTTAATTGATTCTACACATTGTGTGTTTGTGTTCCACACCGACCTTATGAGCCTCCTCCCAGCGTCCTGCTGTGGTGAACATCTCCACCGCCTCTTTTATTTGACCTCCTTTCACAAACAGTTGCTCTGCCACCTACAGGCCATCAAACACACAGAACACACAAAACCTGCTGTTAGAAAACAAGATGAGAATCTGGATCCAGTGAGTTGACCTGTGGTTTCTTAAGGAGACGGATGGAACTCGAGGTCTGAGTTCTACTGAGTGTTTTAGTTTGAGTTGAAGAGACGCTGCTTCTTGAGCTGTAAACTAAATTATATAACTGCTCTTTGATTTTGAAATCACACAATCACCTTGTCAATCATAAGTAATGTATTCAGAGAAGATATGAAGGAATTGTGCAGATGGAACCTGGAGGCAGAAGCTTTCCATTGAGCTCCACCTTGGAACCACAGCGTCTGTGCTGCTGGTTCCTTCTGATTCAATAAAAAGTTTAGTCATGGTTAATGTTTCCACTGAAGGCACGCGCCCTCCTTCATTGTTTTAGTTTTCACTTTCCTGCATCGTCCCTGAGTTGGAGAGCAAAGAGCTTGTTATCTTAATTACTTTCTGTGAATATGCCCATGGAGCAAACAGACGAGAATAGCCTGCTGCTATTTTCAGAGGCTGGCAGTGTGCGGAGGCTGTTTGGCTGAGCTGAGCTCATCCGAATACGAAGGGCACACTGAGCTATCATCTCTCTGCCTCTTCCCTCCGCTTTGTATCCATACCAGATTTCTCTCTTTCTCTTCCGTCCTGTATTTTTGGTGAACTATTTTTAAAACCGTCCGACTTGTCATTTTCGCCAACGCACCTCGAGCAAACGGCCCACGCTGCTCCACAGAGACGCCACCAAGTGGATCCTGAGCTCCCACTTTAATTTAGCAGTGTGTGTGTCTGTGTGTGTGCGTCTGTGTGTCTCATGTGTGACCGTATATGTCCCTGAGAGATCTGCCAAAAGCACGAGCCAGTGGCACAATGTCACTGCCCACATCGTCCCCCAGGCCTGTGTGTTGATCAGGGAACAAACCTCCTGAAGACGTGTGTCAGCATTTAGACCGAATACACAGGAAAACTCAGACTCAGAGAAGTTACCACGACTAACATGCATCTCATGGATTGAGGTATTGGAAAAATGGGAAAGAAAAAACAAAATAAACCCATAAAAAGTATAACACATCATTATAGGCGAAGCTAAGATAAGATGAAACTGCTCCGCACCGTGAGGGAGCGTCTGCTTTTAGAACGACTCTGGTTCAGGAAGGAAACTTCATGTTCAAATTCTCTATTGACGTTTTAGAAAATCCTTATAAAAAGAATTTAAAGCCTGCAACCAGGTCGAGCAGCGACAACATGAATCAAAAACATAAAACATTTGATTCAGTTCGAATAAATTATTGGAAAACAGAAATAGAGGCAGAGGAACTACATATCCCATAAACCACTGCAACTTCTTCTAAACGACTTTACTTTGTTGTTAATATAGCGGTGTAATTTATTGTAGTTTGTGTCATTTTTGTTTGTACATACTGTTCATATAGTGTAGTAGCGTAGCAGAGTTGTGTTACGTTAGTGTTGTTTTTCCTCATCCCTAAAAAAACGTGTACACGTATTGTAAAGCAGAACCATCCGTTCGATTTGGGCCTTTCTGCGTAATGCTCACTTCTTCTTCTGGTACTTGATGAATATCTTATAGACACAACTTCCTTGTTCCCGCTGTCTCACCTCATATTCCTGCACGGAGGCGTAGTACTGAGCGATCCTCACGTAGTACTTCCCGACCGCTGAGTCCTCCTGCTGCTCCAGGATGTAGAGCGCCTTCTTCCACTGGCGAGCTGTGATGGCCGCCTCGATGGCCTTCAGGGAGCAGCTGAGGAGACGAGGAGATATTAATACAAACGTGTGAACTGTTCGGCTTCGCTTGGGAAGTTATAATTAATAAAGTTATAATCCTGCAGATATTTGTGACTCCAGAGCTGCAGGTTACAGATCTGCTGCTGCTACTCGACCATAAAGATGATGATTTTTATTTGCCTATTATTTATTATCAGCGGTTATTATAAATAAGATGATTTCATAGGTTAGGGTTATTTCATAAGTCTGACTGTGCTGAAATAAAACTTTCCCCAGTCCCTCGCTCTCTCTCTCGCTCTCTCTCTCCTTTCTCCTCTTTCCTCTCTCCTCTCTCTCTCTCTCCCCTCTCTCCTCTTTCCTCTCTCCTCTCTCCTCTCTCCTCTCTCCTCTCTTTCCTCTCTCTCCTCTCTCTCCTCTCTCTCCTCTCTCTCCTCTCTCTCCTCTCTCTCCTCTCCTCTCTCCTCTCTCCTCTTTCCTCTTTCCTCTTTCCTCTTTCCTCTTTCCTCTGGCTGCAGACTACCTCTCTCTATTTTAGTATTTTCTGGGACACAACTTTCGCCATATTTAAAGACGTCTCATCTAAATCTCTTTTTTGCTGATTTAAAGAGTTGTGGGTCATCTCTGTTGGATTGTGTTTTTTACAATCTGTCCGTCCATCTGTCCATGTGTTTGTCTTCTCCGTCCTCTCTCTCTCTCCATCCCTCCTCTGCACCACATACCCGGCTTCAATGAAGTGGTTGATGGCGGCGTCCATCTGTTTCTGCTGGACCAGGCAGTCCCCCCAGTCCTCCTCCAGTTTCACCACCTTGGCAGGGAAGGCGAGACGAGCCAGCTCCACCGCTACAGGGAGCACGGAGGAGAAACGTCATTCGCTTCTTTGCAAATATGTAAAGAAACACAGATTGTATTTGTTGAAGGGAAATAGACAAGCGGCAGAACTGCTGATTTACCTTTTCTGAAGGCGCCTCCTTTGCAGTAGCACTCCAACGCTCTCTGGTTGTTCCCGATCCTCTCAAACATGTCCCCGGCCTTTAGAAGACAGAGGGGAAATCCAATCATTTCCACTAATTCAGATATTGGGGACATTAAACAACAATTCACAATGAAAAGGTGAAGAGTAAGTGTAGGAAACAACGTATAAATGATAAAGATTGAGATTTAAATCCTCTTACCCTCTCATGAAACTCTCCTCTGATCAGCCCGGCGGCGATGCGGCTGCCGGTGTCGTTGCTGACCTCCGGCTGGCTGATGGCGAGGCGGGCAGCTTTAGCCGGGAGCCCGGCCTTCATGTAGAGGTTGATCGCCCCCTGGACGTCGCCCTGACTCTCCTTCAGCTCGCCGGCCTTCTCATCCTGACCCGTCTCCGTCAACCACTGGTAATAGTTCCCACGCAAGGTGTCCAGCTCCGGGTGACCCTGCAGCCATTTTGGATCCATTTAAGTTTCTACATAAGGTAAAATGCTTGAAACACCATCGATGATTCATAATTTAGATATGGGGTCTTCAACATTTTCTCTGGTGGAGAGATGGAGCAGAGACCCCCTACTATATATATTGTTTAAATTGTGTTTTATATTAAACTGGGCCTAGTGCCATAAATAAACATAGCTACCTTGTTATTGTGCATTCAATACTAAGCTATTCAAATATAACCCGGGTTCATATATTCATGTTTTTGTTTTAGACATACATGTAGAAGAGACAGTGAATCCTCAAGCCATCTGTTGATGGCACACACACTCCCACATCAGTGAGAAGTCGGACCATGATGGGTAGCACACAACTTATCTAACCTTGGACGGATGGAGGTTTCCAGGCAGAGGGTCAAATCAGCCTCTCCATATGTAAGATGCATGTCAATGTGTATTTAAAATATTTAAATTTGTGGAAAATAAATAAAAAAATATAAAAAATATAAAAATTGTCTAATCAACCAAACATTTCGCGCCCGCCCTGCAGTACCTCCACGGACCCCCTGGGGGTCGTGGACCCCCTGTTGAAGACCTCTGATTTAGACGATAACTAAAGTTATGTTTAGTATGGGCTGAAAATAAGAATTATGAGGATGTCACTTTGAGAGGTCTTTTTGAAATCAGTTTTCTGATATTTGACAGATGATTTATTATTGAAACTTGTTTTGGGGTCCGATCTAAATTACGCTGAGGTCAAACATCTTCAGAAGAAGAAGAAGGCGGGACTTCGCAGCTCATGTGGAGTCGAGTCAGAGAATCCCTGTCACCTTGGCTTTAGCCACAGCGATGCAGTCGTCCCACATGTGCAGCTCCTGGTACATCTCGATGGCTTCATCCACAGCATTCTGCACAAAACAGGAAAACACGTGACTTCAATCTGAAGGAGTATTTATAACCACAAATACAACCTGTACAGTGTGATGCTGGGTAATCATGTTGTGTGACTGACCTGCTCCGTGTAGTGTCCCTCCGCCAGTTCAAAGTCTTTGTCCAGCATGGCCATGTTGGCCTGGACCTGGTAGAACAACGTCCCATCTCCGTCCTTCTCACAAAAAGACACAAACACACACAAACACACACACACACACACACACACTGAGTTCTCACTTTGTACAAACAGCGAAAATAGAGTTGGCGTAACTTCCTTATGTACATTTAAAAGCAATCACTCATAATCCACCAAGTGAATATTGATTCCAGTGGAGACGCTTTTCTATTCCCACCACGAGAAGCCTACATCTTTAAAGCAAATAGTTAATTATTCAGGATTTGCTGAGTGAAAATTGGCAGATTTAAAGCGACTGTGTGGAATATTGATTATCAGCACCACCCTCTTAACTGGTATGTGTTTGGTCAGGGTGGGGGTGTCAGGGTGGGGGTGTGCTGAGGGTTAGAAAACGAACCATCTCCCTGGACACCTTGTCTGCAATCTGGTTGGTTTGGTGCAGGAAGCGAAGTGTGGAGACGTCGCCCAGTGCAGCGAAACACCTACAAAGACAAACAGAGAGAGAGAGAGAGAGAGAGAGAGAGAGAGAGCAAATGATTTAGCAGGAGAGAAAGATTAGAGAGGAAGAAACACAACGAAGGAAACATCGACTGCAGTGAAGGTTGAAGGAAACACTTTGAAAAGCCGTTCACTTAATGAACAGAGATAAATTAGAGCGTTTGTCTCATTAGCCTTTGGATTCGCTGCAGAGTGAAGAGACTCAGGCTCTTCATGAGCAACTCCCTCTGAACAGTTGCATCAGGTTAATGAACAAGTCATGGAAATAAGAAAAGTTTAAATATATATATATATATAAAACTCTGTGCGACTCTTTCTCACTTCCCGCCCTCATTAACATGATCCTCTCCAGACAAAATCGTTTCTCTCCCCGATTTCAGCAGTTATGCAAATCAAGCCGAGGCCTAACGAACGGAATATGCATTATTAATGACAGAGAATTTAAATTTGAAAAGTTTCTCAAAACAGAGAGAAATAAAGATGGAGAGAAAGAGAGAGAGAGATAGAGATAGAGACAGAGAGAGAGAATGCTTATGATAGAAATTAAAATAAAAAATAAACGTTTCAGATGATTAATGAAGTTTGAGGAGGAGGTCAGACGAGGACGCAGCTTTGTGTACGTGTGTGTATGTGTATGTGTGTGTGTGTGTGTGTGTGTGTGTGTGTGTGTGTGTGTGTGTTTCATTCCAGGTCAGGAAGGTGCCCTTGTTGTTCTTCATTCTCTCCAGGCCCAAAAGATAAGTCGCAGTTACAATGAAGACTGATAAAGAATGTAATTAACTCAGAGGCACTAACGTTAGTTTGAAAGGACTTTGAGTGAGGGTGTGTGTGTGTGTGTGTGTGTGTGTGTGTGTGTGTGTGTGTGTGTGTGTGTGTGTGTGTGTGTGTGTGTTGCTGACCTCTCTGCGATGTGGAGCTGCCGTGCATTCAGAGCCAGTCTGCTGAGCTTCCTCCACATGGCTTCAGACTCTGGTGACACCTCCAGAGTCTCGAGGAAAGCTCGCGCTCTGCAGAGACACAGACAGACACAGAAACATGAGCATGCAGAAAACCCAAAGGGATGGATGGATCACGTCTCCCTGCCTACGGGGGAGAGCTGGAGAATCCCTGGGGCATCGAACCTGTGACCGTTAACAAGGTTTCTGTTGCTCTGAACTCACCTGTCATAGTCTCCATCATCGACAGCCGTATCAAACTCAATGAGGCCTTCGTCCAGCGTGTAGGACACCGTGTTGACGCCCTCCATCACGATCACGTCCGTCTTTCCTTCAACTCTCTCCAGATCCACGATGTCCCCCTGAGGAAGAGGCACAGTCGGGAAAGTGGGACTAAGTCACTTTTAGTCTCTTAAGAGAATCCTGAGGAACGTTGTGCAGCTGCTGTTTTCTTGTGAAGTCATAAACTTGTTCCCTTCCAGTAGACTTCATGTAGAGAGATGTCTCCACAGGTTCTCACCTTGATGGGGAACATGGTGATGCTCTTGGGGCTGTCGATGTTGTACCAGATGCAAAGGTTTCCCCGGTTCTGTGCCACCACCACATCGCTGCCCGGCACCCACTGGACGTACGGGCAGAAGCTCAGCAGCGTGGCCTTGTGTCCGGACTCGATGTCGTACAGGTGGAGCTGAGGAGGAGCGAGCACAGAGAGACAAAGGATCAGGATCTCCACCTCTACACCACCTGGTACAGAAGAGCTGGAGCGATACCACTCGCAGGATGGAGACACGTTTATGCTCTTTTGTTTTTTCCTGTTAATATAAGAAAGACAGATTTATTCTTATTCTCTGTCCAGGACCTCGACAGTTTACATCGTGGTTTAAGGTCTCGTAGAAAGTGGATTCATTTCCACCCGGGCCACGTGAACACTCAGTTGAGATTATGTAGATTCTAAAAGCTGCAGTGGCTGCCGCAGCACTTAGTATGTGTGTGTGTGTGTGTGTGTGTGTGTGTGTATGTGTGTGTGTGTGCATGAGACACCGCCCGCTGCTGTAATCAGCTTCCTTAATATCGGCCCCCCCCACACGTTTTTAATAATGCTCTGTCTCCAGTTTGGCCCCGGAGCTCAGCCAACTTTTAATTCAGTGAGGAGGAGCCGCCTGTTGATAAGTTCACATGAAAGCGACTTTAAATTAACGAAGCAGTTAATATAAAACTGCAGTTTTTTTATCGGCTCTTTCTGGAGGAGAATGAAATAGTTTGAATTTTTTTGCTCATATTGTCACTGATTGGTTGACACTGAATTATGTTTCCAACCACTTAACACACGGCTGTGATGTTACACAAACCAATTTTCATACAACTGAGCTGAAGATAATTTACAGCATTTTCTAAACTGAGTTGGAAAGACGTCCTGTCCCACAAAGTTATCGCTTCCTAGTGATCACCTCATGTCCTCATGTCCTCATGTCCTCATGTCCTCATGTCTTCATGTCCTCATGTTCCATTCAGGTGCAGCAAACCCTTTAACACCACTGAGAGACTCACAACTACCAGAGATGGACATGTCTCTGCCCCGGGACTCACACATAATCACCGCAGGGCAACAACTGACAACACACCTTCCTGCCACTCACAACCGACACACACACACAACTGCTCCCATATTCATACCTCTTCTCAAATAATGTTTCCTTTGGAATATAAAAATATTTATTTGACTAAAAAACCATGTTCACTTCCAAGCCATGATGTCTTTAGACCTTACTCCACCTCCGACAGGGTTTGATATCACACCACCTCACAGATCCTCCTCTGGGCTCCGCCCTCCTGTCCACACTCGTGCTGACGCTTCATTCTCACCTGCAGCTTCTTGTCCCTGAACAACAGTTTGCGTCCGGTCTCATTAAGCTCCAGCCAGTCAATCTTGGAGTCGTGGCTGATGGTTCCCAGATTGTAGCCTCCGGCCAGGTCCACTGGGAAGTGGGGGGGAGCATTGGGTTAATGGAGCAGCGACAGTGTGGCCACGTATGAAATTAAAATTCTATAATTAACCATGATTCTTTTCGAGAGTGGGAGAAGTTTCTCTCAATATATATTTGGGATCTAGTTGTGTGAGGTCATGAGTTTGTCTACTGACTTTTGGATGTGGGATTTTGTATTAAAGCTTAGATTTTATTAAAGCTGCTTTTTTAAGATAAAAACGTTGCAGAGTTTGTGCCAGATACCCCAAATTTATTTTAGGATTTATTCTTTTGTTGGTGTGGATTTTATTTTGATGTTAACTTGTGTTGGGTTGTAATGTTGTTGGTTAAAACTCAACAAGCAGCGACTCCTTCTTGCTGGTTCTTCTCATTTCTTCTTACCGATAGCGATGGTTTTCAGGTCGATCAGATACGCCAGCTTCTTGTTGTCCTGGACTCCTTTCTGCTTCCTCTCATTTATTCGGACACTGGACACACGAACACACAAACACTTTTAGAAGAGAGCTGAAAAAAACTGAGGCTGTTCATCTCCCAGGATGCACCTGGAGATGAGGGTGAGCAGCCAGAGGCGAGGAGCCGTCAGGGCGCTGTGACACCTGCTCAACAGGCGCTGACCATTAGTGAGTCACTGAGGGGCCGTCAGTCCTGACAGGTCTGACAGGTCTGAACACATCAACATGGACGAGTGTCTCACAGACTCGTCTACAGCCTCACTGCACCGACCGCTACGCAGCTCAATGCACCCATCTAATGGACAGTAGAGGAAACACACGTGATCTGGACTGATGGCTGACTGTGGTCCAACTGCTTCATGGACTTGTTCTTAGATACTTCACTGTTGATTTGGATTATTTAGAAAGTTGGTGTAGGAAGAGATGGAGAGGCAGGTGCACTGTGTCTCCTGAGATCCACTATAAAACTTAATAATGATACAGACGATGGAAGTAAGGATTTATCTAAATTCAATTTAACTTCTAACCAGTTGTCTTAGAGCTGAAAACAGATAATCTTGAACTTTTATTAAAAAAGGTGATAAAGGTGGGGTAAGCAATGGGAGTAGGGAGATGTCTGACCAGTCATCACCTGTATGCTAATTAATCCCATTTACATCTCAAACAACATCATGTATTCATTTGTGTGTCTTCCACTCAGAGGGACGAAGGGAAACCCTGTAAAACTGGCCCACGACAAAACCCACTGGCACTACTGGTTCAGAACACAACCAGGACTGGACCCACCTGATGAGATGAGGGTTCATGAACTCGGTTCGGACGGATCCCAGGATGTCGTTGTTGTTGTACTCCACCAGACTCAGCTCCCCGGCATTAAAGATCATGCACACCTGCAAAGCACATGGATCATGGTAAAACACACAGGGTGGCAGCTGAAGAGGTGGAGTGGTAAAGGAGCTCTGGTGAAGAACTGTGGTTCTAGGAGATCATTTAAAAACAGTCTCACAATCTCTGTTTCCTGTTCACTCACCGTTTCATTTTCAAAGAAGAACTTTTCGTTTCCTCCAGAACTGGGCCAGGGCACCTGAAGGAAAGAGGGAGTCATCAGTATCTGTCACAAAGGAACCAGTTTGAATCAGTTTCGAGAGGAGGTGTAAAAGAAGCAGAGAAGTCCGACCTCACTGGAGTTACTGGTCTGCAGGTCCCTCAGCAGGAGAGTGTCAGACGTGTGAGCCACGAAGTAACGATCCTTTCCCATGATCTTCACGTCTCCGATCTCATAACCGTACTCGGACTTCAGGACCACCTGGGTTCCTGTGGAGAGGTTCCTCACGATCACCTGGAGGCGGGGGAGGGGGGGGGGGGGGTGGGGGAACGAGAATTTGTGAAGACAAACTGAACAAAACATTTCGAATGACTGGCCGAGCAAGTTTCTGTCTGTACCTGGCTCAGGCCCACGTAGGTCAGCTCAAACTTGTTCTTATAGTTGGCTCTTCGCAGGCAGCAATCTAAAAGCTCCACCCCTCCACACAGGGTTCCCTGAAGAGACACACACAATCAAACAAATACACACAAAAAAAAAATGCACTCTTGAGATTTAGCCTTGCTTCACATCACTTGATATCTTAGGAATGAAGTGTAGTAAGGGTTAGGGTTAAGACAGATTTACCGCACAGAGACGGGATCCGTCTTTCTTCCAGGCCAAGCTGGTGACCGTGTACATGTTGCGAATCTCTTTAGGGTTGCCCTCGGCCCACACACTTCTCCTGGGATCCCAGTTAAACACCCGCACTCTGAAAAACATTAAACAAACGATCTGTGAGCCCCTTTGATTTAAGCAGACATTGAGATGTGGCTCAATGTTTAAATATTAAATAAAAGAATGTCCCTTTCAGTGGACCGACCGGTCGTAGCTGCCGAACACAGCCGACTGTCCGCTGGGGCTGGTGGCGGCGACGGTGAACTCCTTCTCACTCTGGTCGCGGCTGTAGTCGAAGGTCTGCAGGATGTGACCCTCTCGGTCGTAGGCCACCACCTTCTTGTCACAGCCGCCCACCATGATGCTGTTTGCCCCCCAGGCCAGGGCGTAGGGGGGGCACGGGTGTTTCAACAGCTCGCCCTGCGTAAGAGTCACAGTGGAGGTGAGTTCAGACGAGAAAACAAGGGGACTACAAGAGGAATACAGGGAGATATCTAATTATAAAGTGTTTTAATTAAAGAAATATGCAAATGGAATCCAGTATGTTGAGCATATGATACAAGGTAAATATAGAATGTGTGAGGCTGCGGGTACCTGGGACTCCCCAGGGACTTTATCAAAGAAGAAGCGAGCTACTGTCCCGTTAGCATGACCCGACAGGAAGCCGCTACCAGTCACACTGAAACCCAACAGAGATGTTAGTTATAACTTGGTAAAAGAAAAACATCCGACCCCATGCTAGCTGGTCTCGCTTCTACATGAACATGATTCATGTGTTTACTTGGGAGCCAGGGAGATGACACAGGACTCGGTGCGGTACAGCGTGGACGACTTGTTCGTCTGAGTATTCGCGAGACGAACCTACGGAAAGAGGAGAAAGAAAATGTCACAAAATGGAAATAAAAACATTATTAAAGTTTTCTGGTTTCTTACGAGGGGAATGGACGTGTTACTGACTTACCTTTCCATCAGTCAAACCATAAACTATGACATGTTCTGCAGGCCAGAGCAGGCAGGTCACAGCACTCTGAGATAAGATAAGATAAGATAAGATAAGATAAGATAAGATAAGAAGCAAGAGGACATCAGTGAAAATACTAAATAAGTAAATGTGTGTATGTTTACTTACTGTCTGAACAAACTTGTGGCAGATGGCTTTCTTGTCACCCCTACAGGAGAAGAGACCATCGATTGAAAATGTGTCTGACACACAGAACAAAATCAGGTTTAATATGAAAAGTTGAATCAGTCGAAAGGAACTTACCAATCCTCTCCGATCCTGTAGACAAAGACGATGTTGTCCGACTGGCCGATGGCGATTTTGGTGGAGTCCGGTGAAAACGCCATGTCATTGACGACATAGCTTTGTTTCCCGTACTGAGTAAAAAAAACCATTGTTAAATAACGGTTATATGAGCAGACGCTGATGATGATCAATGTGAGCATTGTGTATTATGAAGTCTTTCATAGCTGTGAGGGTTTCACGGAGACCCTGACGTGATGTAGCCTGACGTCTCTCACCTTGGAGTCCACAGGTTTGGTGGAGAACTTGTCTCTTCTCTCTCCTTGCTCATCATAGAGCAGCACCACCCTGTCCACCGTGCACACGGCTAGCCTGCTGTTGTTCGGTGCCCAGGCCATGCACGTCACCTTGGCAGCTCCCTCCTTCAAGGTGCAGAGAAGACAACGAGATAGAGGTCATACAACCAGCCGACGATGACAAAGACGGACGAGTGGACAAGACAGGCAGGACAAAGGGTCAACGGCAACCTGGGGCTGGAGCTTCTACTTCATATGAAACAAATACAACCACAAAGAGGCACAGAGCGACCACAAGAACACGTGAAACAACCACAAAGAGGCATAGAGCGACCACAACAACACGTGAAACAACCACAAAGAGGCATAGAGCGACCACAACAACACGTGAAACAACCACAAAGATGCACAGAGCGACCACAACAAGATGTGAAACAACCACAAAGAGGCACAGAGCAACCACAACAACACGTGAAACAACCACAAAGAGGCATAGAGCGACCACAACAAGACGTGAAACAACCACAAAGAGGCACAGAGCGACCACAACAAGATGTGAAACAACCACAAAGAGGCACAGAGCGACCACAACAAGACGTGAAACAACCACAAAGAGGCACAGAGCGACCACAACAAGACGTGAAACAACCACAAAGAGGCATAGAGTGACCACAATCTACAAAGTTAATATCTGAATATTTAGGCCATAATCTGAAACTGACAAAAAAGGTTTAGAGAGGTTGAACCTGTGTGTGTGGAAGATGGAAATCAAATAAAATATGTTTTGCATGATGAGGGTAATGTGAACTAAATTCTGAAATAACAAAAACACAACTTTCAGAGTGTCAGAACCTTTTTGTTTTGTCCCAAACTACGTGCACCAGTTTGCCCAATTTACACAGTTTCAAACCTGGAAAAACAAAGTGATGCACTGGGAGAACATTGACAAATTAGAAACTCGGATTATGTGTGGTAGGAATCCTGTTGCTAAACAAACTTAACAGAGAGTCAGTTCAGTCGTTTCAAAGCGAGTCTGACGAAGGCTCGTAGTTGTTTCGCTGCAGTTCTCATGGTTACTTTTTGCTCTGTAGCATTAGCATGAGCTCACTTTGTCTCTGAACGTACCTGCGGGGTCAGCAGCGTCTGCAGATGCTTCAGTTGCATCCTGGTTGTGTTCTACTTCCTCGTCCAGGTGAGAATCCGACCTGAGCCTCAGAGGAGTCGTTGGCTCCTCTTCAGCTAACAGCTAACAGCTAGCTGGCTCTCCAAGTAAACAAGCTCAGATCGTGGCCGCTCGTGGAGGCACTTCCGGTGGTAGCAGAACCAGTCTTTGATCTCACACTGTTCGGCAGAGTTGCCGTTGATCTCGCACTGTTTGGCGGAGTTGCCTTTGATCTCACGCTGTTTGGCGGAGTTGCCTTTGATTCCGCGCTGCATCTGCCTCGATGACAACACAGCCTTAGTTACCGGCCGCTGCACAGGGTTGCTAGGGCTGTGACGTCAACACAAGGCGCCCGACGGCAACAAAAACAGCCCAAAATACTAGAGCCCAGAATAAAACACAAAGTATAAAGTTACTGCTTTAAAGAAATATAATACATATAAAAATATATATATTTAAATGTATAACACGAATGTCTACAGTGTAAACAAAATGTGTACAGTGTGAATATATGTACTTTGCTGTTCAGTCTCTGTTGTAAACATGTTTCCAGATTATTTAATTCAGCGAAACGAGGAATAAACTACAACTAAATGCACAGTTTTATTTACGTATGTTTGTAAAAAGTAACGTTTAAAAGTAACTTCTACAGTTTGACGTGTGAGAAGGAAAAGAGGAAAAGAGTGGAGATGCCGGGGATTGAACCCGGGGCCTCATACATGCAAAGCATGCGCTCTACCACTGAGCTACATCCCCGTACGAATGACACTGCGGGGAGAGGTTTATTTATACCATATACACTATTCATTGTGACTGTCGACCACAATGTTTAAGACTATTTTTTTCTTTTAAATATTCAGATTAAATCCTTTGTGCAAAAATTAATACAAATCATGAAACCACATCCCACTGTTGTCGAAAGGAAAAACAATAAACTAAGATGAATTAGAAATGATGTGTATATACAGTAAACACTGGTGTAACCCTGGAGTCCCTCTGACAGCTTCCTGATCAGTGCAGCGGTGGAGTCTGTTCGTTCAGCACAAGACGTATTTACCAATCATCAAAATGGAGTCTGCTAAGTAGACTAAGCCACTAACGGGATTACATCACTATTTATAGGCCTGGGGGCTGAGGGCTGCTGTTGTGTGAGCTAAACACACAAACACAGAGTTATTCATCTGTTCACGCCCAGTCGCACGAAAAGAAGAACCGAGCTCATAAAAACTCTTTCTTCCCTGTAGACACGTCATCTTAAGATTCCAGAGAACCTCTTCAACTGTGGAACTAATATTCAATAAAACACAATGATGAACTGATAAGATTTTAAAGGTCAAAGGTTATTTGAATCAAAAAAAATTGGACTGAAACTGCACTGGGTTGCAGAGGCATAGATCATAATAAGAAAACACTGGAGCTCCTGAAGCTCTTTATTTACCAAATCATGTGTGTAAAGTATCCAACAACCAACAAAGTGTTTTCAGTTTAAAACTCAGTGTCCAATATCTATAGACTTGGCAAATATAATTACAGGCAGGTGGAACATATGAATCATAACCAGCTCCTGTATCTACAGGAAACTTCTATTGTGTAATAGACCTAACCCGATTCAAGCACTCTCTCTATACTTGTTTTTCTTGTATACAGACATGGTAAAGTCAATTTGTTGTAGCTCGGTATGTATTTTTTTCGTTATATTAACAGGTCTGCAACCATGCTCACCATTTACTGAACTATATCTTTATTTATAAATCATATTTATATTTGTTTATCTTTCTTCAGCCCTCTGTCCTCGTCTTTGCTTCACGTCCACGTTAGATCACCACAGTTTCCACAATCAAGTACAAAGACACAGGAAGTTATAAATCCCCGTTTTTTTAATTTGGTTGAATTTCATTAACTCATTTACAGATCTTCCACAGCCAAAAGAAAAACATAATGAAAACGTCACCTAAAATGATAAATGTCTTCCTCGTGCTGGTCGACTCATTTTTTTTCAATTTAATAGTTTCTTGACACTGAAGAAAAGAAAAGAACCTTCTTTTAGAAGATTGTACCACTGCACAACTTCCCAGCAGAGAGCGAAGAAGTTGAGGAAGAACGTTCGCTCCACGGTGGGTTGATGGTCGGCGTGACGCCCCCTGCTGGCTGGCTGCAGTATAGGTTATAAACCCTGCACGTCCTCCATGTTAGCAGATGGGACAAGACTACATAAATAAATGTTTCTCAGAGATAGTTTCTGTCATTGTACGTAGACTTCATCACACTGATGTTTGTTTAAGTGTTACTGATAATAATAAAGTTGGTTTTAATTTTCATCTGATACATAAACATGGTAAAACGTCAAGATTGACGGCTGACACAGACTCACACTTAGTCGTGAATAAGCGGTAGTTCGATACCGTGGCTCCAAAACCACTGTGCAAAAAACTGTGTTGTTCAATAGGAGGAAGAGGAGATGTGTTGTTTTATTATAGTCTGAGATACACACAGCAGTGACCGGGGGGGTGGAGTCATGGTAAATGGGTCCCGTCGATACGTATGCCCGACCAATCACAAGTCAGTCTCATCTGTCAATCACGACGTTTCACTCAGTTTTTTAAAGAATAAAATAACTAAATAACTCAAAACTGGTCAGAAACATGTCTGTGTGATAAGAACGACCTAAAATGACAGAAAACAACTTTGATAAAAATGTATTTAACGTGTTCTTTTGATGCTTGATGCATGTCCCATCAACCAACATAGAGGAGGCAGGATTAGGAGCTACGATGAAACCAAAGAGTTGATCATTAAGTTGACCTCCTGCTGACGTCAATGTTAGTGTTTTTAAATTGAAGTCATGGTAATTCTATGCAATATAAATACAAAGTAAAAATGCATGTACGCTGTTACAGACATTAATTCATACAAACTGTCTATAAACAAAAAGGAATTATTGTCATTAATTTTGCCGTTTCACGAGTTATTTACAACAATTAAAAAACAATAAATAACCAGTCTGCTTTCGCCTCATCGCTGTTAAACTGAAGTGAGTTAATTTGAGAAGATTTGAAGAAAATTCCAGACCTGAAATGTAACTAGACGCTCTCGTAATCAAACAGGTTTTTGGCTATTGATGGTACAAAAAATAAAATAAAATAATCATATGAAATAATGACCTTTAAGTTTGCAGACAGTTCCACAGAGAAATACAAGCTGATATGTCAAGGACTGAATAAAGAAACAGGTTTATGAGCAGGTTGTGATTCAAAGACATGAAACCAAGCTGCTCCTACGTGTGAGTCTAAGTTAGTTCACTGCAGTTCACCGGGCGCGAGTGAAGACTTTCAGCAGCCGAGAGACGAGCTTCACATTTACTAGACAGATGCACTGTGGACTTTATCACTGCAGGAATGAGAATGAAGGATTAACCTTAAAATCTCACCCGCCACTGTAAGAGGGAAATCATTTATTTTAAAACTGATAAAAAAAAAAAAGACCCAGAATCAACACAACGATGGCACGGCAGCAAGATGTGCGTCAGACGAGATGTTTTCAAAAAGCCTTTTCAAATAAGCCCAATTTTAAAAAGGGACCGTTTTGTGCCTCTTTTCTTTCTTCAAGAGAAAACGACTGATTCCACTCTGACGTCTGCACACCAAACGTTATGCTAAAGCTAGCAGCTGGCCAGCTAGCAGCATTCGTTAGATAGCAGGATTACGCTAATGTGGTTTGAGATTGGGTTCCTTCAGAAACTGAGTTCAGATTATGTGATTCAAGACAAGGTGCAGGACTTAATGCTTAAGGCCTGAAATTTGCAATATGATCGATAGCTTGCTCAGAGCTGCTCCAGAGCCAAGTGAATTAAACTCAGTGCAATCCAATCAGGAGACTAATGCCTCCTCAGTGAATCTGGGACCTGAGGTTACAGATAATCAAGTCACTTTAAAGTCTATTGTTTTCTTTTGTTCTGGGAGAAAAGAGGCAAAAAGACAGAAAGATAATGTGATGGCTTCAGACTCGCTTCACCTAAAAAGCTAATGACACAAGACTTTGACAAACAGAACTGTGGCTTCCAGAGCAAATGGCATCAGCCTCCACCCGACTGCTGAGGGGTCGGCTGGCTACAGGGCGCTGTTAGCTTTGGTCTACGAAACAAGGCTACATCCATGCTGCAACGTTTTCAATTGAAGGTGGAGTTTCACACGAGCTCCGCGTCAGTTTTAAATCACGCGTCATGTGACCACTGGCGTTGCTTCAACATCTTCTCTCCTCCACATGTAAACAGTTGTATCGTTGTCAAACACAGAATTTAACTACACAACGGGGTCAGTAACACTTGTAATGGATTCTCCATGTTGGGTTCTCCATTGGTGGCCGGGGGAGGTGGGGGGTGTCATGTGATAGAAGCCTGACGAATCTGAGAAAACAAACTCTGGAGTATTCTGGACGCCAGGAGTGTATTTAGTGCGTCAACAAACAAAAACCTAGTTGTGTGGATGTAGCCTTAGTCTGCAACAAAATAAGAGGAATAAAGTAGTGTAGTGACAAAACAGAATTAATTCAAAGTCGTTTCCATTTATATCTTGGACGCTTTGTTTTTCATGGTGTGGCATCTCTTATCGTCCACCTAAAGATATAGATTACGCTGGGGGGGGGTGTTATACTTGTTGAAGCCAAGGGTGGCACACAATGACATGTTGGCTGGTACAAGTGTGTGTTTGTATACAGGACGAAGTTTGTAACCAGAGTTTGTAAGGTGTGAGTCGGCAGCTCTTCCATGACCTGTGGTGGTCGGGTAATTCCAGTGCTGTACAGTTGGGGGCATGCATCCGGACAGAAATGCATGCACGGGGGGGGGGGGGGAATCTTGCATCTCCAGGTTTTGGCTCAGATGTTTTTAACACCACACAGAATCCGTGGGTGACGCAGCTGCAGTCACTTCTGCTGCGTCACATCTTCAGATTGAGTGAAACGTAGTCGTGACCTCGACCCTCAACTGTCCACGCCTCTTTTGAAACATCTTCTCAAACCATGAACCAACGGGCGTTAGAGGGCAGTGACGCAACACGTGACCGAAGTCGATTGTTCCTCGAGACGAGAGGAGGAGGAGGAAGAGGAGGAGGAGGAGATGTGCGGTTTCTGTTGCGCTGCTGGTCTCAGATGATTTGTACAATTTCATACAGGAGTTAATGGACCACTCGCCTTCGTGGCTTTTCTTTTTTTGAAGGGTAAAATAATTTAAGCAGAAGAAATGTAAAAAAAGAAGCTCCTGATTCTCCAGAACAGAGGGAGACTGGGAGCAGTGGGAGATGGAGACAAGTCCAGTCCTGCTCTGGATAGTTGTTAAATAAGGGGATCCACCATGTTGTTTTTTTTGGTCCCCTCATATTCCCATATTCCCACGAGAAGAGGACACGCCCACCCCAGGTTGGACTGTGGCGGGGGTGGGGGAAGGGTGATTATTAAAGAACGGACTGATGCCTGTTTTTTTTTACTAGTTGGCATGAAGATCGCAATGATTCCAGTTAGTGGTTTGATTTACATGGATACTCCTCCACAGTTCGAGTTCAGTGGAGGTGGGCTGAGAGCCTTCGAGGGCCCACATTGCAGTCGTGGTCCAGTGGGGGGAGGAGCTGGGTTATGGGGCGAGGGCTGGGATGGCTGGTGGCTCAGGGCTGGTCGATCTCTGGGTTTCTGGACGTCCGGCAGCAGTCGTATGTGGCAGGGTCGTAACGGGGCTCGGACGGCTGAAGAGAGAGAGAAACCAGATCAGAGTGAAACGGAGAAACAGGAACGCTCGGAATTTGAATCGTGGCAGGTTCAGTTGGAATAGCGTTAGGGTCTGTGGTAAAAAAAAAATATAAGGAACTTTGGTATTTTACTTACTCGCATCTTTATGTTTTTCCTCTACTGAATTATGCTTCCGGATAAGGGGATTTAAATTATGTAACAACACAGGTTCTATACAAGAAAGAGCTGCAGGCTGTTGTTCTGTTGTTTTTCAAGTGTTAAAAACTTTGCTGTTCAGGATGATATGCGTTTGATTCCTGGATCATTAAGAGGAGAATGTGAGTCTATTGATTAATATGTCTGACACCAGGGTCAATACAAATCGCACAATTCTCCACAGGCTACAGAGCTTCAAGCTGTTTTTGAGGAAGTAGAATTACAGTATATGTACAGAAATAAAGATCTGTGTGGAGTTTGTCCCTTAGTGGGTTTGTTTCAGCTTCCTCCCGAAGTCCAACAACATGCAGACTGGGGTTTGGCTAATTGGAGACTCTAAATTGACTGTGTAGGTGCTACTGGGAGAGCGGATGGATGTTTGTCTGGATAAACAGTTTCATACCCTTCTGCTTCTGCTCGTCGAGGCTCATCCACACCGTCACTTTCCTGCCGGAGGAGACGAGAACAAATGTCATTTCTACTTCATTCACAAAAATACAGACGAAAAGCAAAAACAACTCTAATCTCTAGATATCTTTAGAGCCAAAGAAACAAAACCATTAAACAGGTTTCATGCAGCCAAGTTGATGTTTTCAAAACGTTTGGCTGGGATTTGAATTAATTATTTAAAACAAACAAAATAAGGGGAAAATCCATTTTTCTAAATATAAATAACTATGTGCATCTGAAATATGACTGTTTTGTCTCAGTAGCTTCTTTAGTGTCTCCTCTCATTGAACAGATAAAACACACAAGTCGTTAGTACAAATAATTCCTTATAAATGTGTCAACAATACGACAAACAGGAAGTTACAACACATAATTCAGCCATGCTCATTCTGTGCAGAGCTCTTCGGGCACAACGTGACAACAGGACAGTGAGGACACATGCAGGCACGAGACGACTGCAGCAACATGGCGGTGCTGCGGTGAATATGCGTGACGGTGGTGACTGGACAACACGGGCGGTTTGTTATGGATGCGTGGGGAAGCTGAACAGTGCGGCCCGGCAACAGCTGACGCACAAGACAACACATGATGGAGGACAGGGCGACACACAAAGTGGAGGACGTGGCTCTTACGAGTCATTTCGACTCTGGTAAAGTCTCCCCGGGGTTTTCTGCCCCTGCTGGACCGGCCGAGGTCGGCGACTTGGGCTCGGCCGGCGGCATGGCCAGCGGCAGGGGAATGGGCTGACTCGGGCCGTCTGAGCTTTCTGGAGCCGGGTTAGATTTGGGCTGGCCTATGATTACTGTGTTACCTGTTGGGTTGGAGCATGAAGACAAGAAGCCTGCAGTGTGAGAGCATGTTACATTAAATAAGACAGAACAACATGCGCTGACGTCGGTTCACCTTTCAAATACATTTAACAATAATACACACACAACTAATGAATCCCCAACAATTGATGTATCAGCATTTAAGATAGATCGCAGATATGAAAACCTTTATTTTACAGAACACAAAGAATTCAACAATCCGACTGTTGGGAGTCTTTTGAAATCCACACAGGAGATGTGCTCACACCTTAAACCACCTTTTGGACACATTTTATTAGTGTGAGGCAACAACACAAGTCCTGATTGGTCCTAAGTCTAATACCAATGTTTTGATTTGTGTCTGAGCTGAAGAGATCTTTGGATTTCTGTTTTTGTTTCTCTGATTTCAGCCAGTGAATAACTTCCATGATCAGAGTTTAATCTGTTTAATCTCCTCGTACAACTGATTTATAATAAAACAAACACAATACAACTTTGTTCTCTTCACAAAGTGCAAAGTGTGTGGTTAACCAAAGTTAATGATTCATTTTACACAAAATATAGTCTATAGTTAAAGAATCTAAAACTTTCATGATGCATTATGGTTAATGGAGCGAGGGGAAGGTGCATTAACAGCTCTCAGGTTCACGGAGCTCATTTCCTGCCTGTTTGTATTCATGATAGATCGACTCCGTTAACAGAGGATCGTTAAGCTGTTGTCTAGTTCGATGTTTTATCGTCCTCCAAATGCACAGTCACTGATGAACAGTCAATCACAAGGAAAGTAGAGTCCAGCGTAACCCCCCCCTCTCACCTCCATCCTGCTCTGCTTTGATCTGGGCCTCCAGGTCCTCAGGGTCCACGTACTGGTAGTTGTCATCGTCATCGGGTGGTTTACACTTCCCACAGCAGAAACAGCAGCAGCAGCAACAGCAGCAGCAGGTGAACAGTGTAGTGCACAGAACCAGACCCTGCAGGAGCGAACACACACAGAGAGGAGCAAGGTTCAGCCTCGTGATCCAACACAACCGTCTGCACCTCCTCAGGAAACACACAGGCGACCATCAGAAGACACAATCATCTGTAGGATCATCTTGTGAAACCCACAGAGATGATGTGCACGTACCTTAAACCACCACTTGGACATAAGGAAGTAGTATTTGACGCTCTCCTCTCCAAACTGCTCGGACACATACAGGCCCATGGAGCCGTACTCGTCGTAAATCTTCCTCTTGGTCTCATCATTTAAAATAGAGTTGGCGTTGTTGATCTCCTTGAACTTATCCGCCGCCTCCGGGTTGTCCGGGTTCTTGTCCGGATGGTACTTCAGCGCTAGTTTTCTAACAGGACAGAAGGAGAAAAGAAATAATGAGACGACGTGTTGAAGGGTTAAAATCTGGTATATATTTCTTTAGTTTGTTAATTAATAACAAATAATTGGTCCTGTTTACTTGGGGAGAGGAATTAAATGAAATGTTGCTGGTTCCACCAACAGATCAAATTCAGATGAACAGAAAAAACAGAAAATTCAAGCTGAAATCATGACTTATGTCATATTTACAATATTTTATAGATGAAAAGGTTTCCTGTGAGTTTCTCGTCAGGGGGAGAAACTTACTCTGCAGTTGAACGACTTGTGGCCACTTATGAGACACATTCTCCAACACAACAAGGAACAAGATTATTCGAGTGAAGGATTAAGGAAATACCTGATGTAATAATTACGGTGCCATTACCCCGTCTACTCTGCACAAACTAATCCAGTCGACTGAGACGGCTTAAAAAGTTCAGTAATGCTTCACATTGCCGAGCGCTCACCTGTACGCTTTCTTGATGTCCTCAGCAGTCGCTCCTTTCTCCAGCCCTAGCACCTTGTACACACTCTCCCCGGCTGTGGACATCTTCCTCTGGGGACGGGAGGCGTTTGGTTCAGCCATGGCTCACCTCTGTCGATCAAGAACAATTAAAATGAACACTCTGCTCAGAATGATAAAACAGTTTGTGGAAACTTCCCACTGCTGCTGTTTGCTGAGGGAGAAGCCTGGAGCGCTCTATGTGGATTGTGAGTCATATGGTGCAGAGGTGAAGGTTGCAGAAGTTTAAGCTGCTTTCAGACTGAAGTGAAGACGGTTTCCTTGAGTTAAGGAGAAAAGTCCCTCCTCCTCCATGTTAGTGGAAGGCACCGACCAAACTACAAACACACACCCCGGGATATTTTAGCATCTTTTTGTGAAACAAGAAGAGTGGAGACGTGTCGTCCATCTTTGTTTATCCACTCAACAATGTAAGAAACACAGCCTACTTCCTATAACTCGCTCTTCTCCCAACAATTCAAATAAATGAATACAGTAAAACTTAAATGTTGATGTAGACTAACTGTTCTTCAAGTGAAGACAAATGATCATCTACTGGGTCCATCCCTCCTCCTGTTAACAAAGACCAGGATTAGGATGATATCGACAGAACAGCATCACAAGCAGGATTGTAATTGGCACAGAGCTTTACTCTCCACGGTGTTCAAGAGGAACCGATCCTCACTGGTGTGTCTGCTCCGCCCAGTAGACAAACCAGTGATGCTGCTGTCACACCTCATTCAAGTCTACATGATTCTTTCCTCTGAGCTGTCAGCAGCAGCGTCTCCTCCTGTGTTCTACACACATACAGATTACTGAGCTCTAACTACTGATCAGTCTGAAGATAAAATTCAAATTTCATTTCACAGAATGAACAAGAAAAGATGTGGATTTGTGTTCACATTTTATGTATAAAAATGTATTTTCTTAATTCAAACTCAGTATATCAGGGATATTAATATTTATTTCTAAAATTAATTACAGACAATATATCACTATTGCCAATTTTTTACTTCTTAACATCGGTAGAGGCAGCAGCCGCCAAAACTCCACATCAGCCGTGCTCTGGTTGTCAGTAACGTGTCACAGCGAACTCACTAATGTCCCACAGCCTTCAAAAAGGGTCTCACATCTACAATACACCCCTCTTTACTGAACAAACACACACACGTTCAGACTCTTATTCAGCCGCACAAATAACGCTGTGCGGGTCGCTGACCAAAGAAGATTACATTTTGCTGATCTCACAGATTCAAGTCCATGTCAGAGAGGGCCAGCTTCCCGGTCAGAGTCTGGCCAAACACTCACCCGCCCCTACCGGCTAAGCATGTATCCACAGATCTGTGTCGCTGTGTGACAAACAGAAGGTGATGGAGCGAGAGAGAAGACATGGGGGGGGTCGTACTATACAGGCTGTTCAGTCGACTGCAGCGAACCCAGAGCAAAACGCTCTTATTAAGCTTTTCTGTTTTACAAACAAGACAGATTTACCAAGGATTAAAAACTCACACTTATTACAAATAACACAGTGACCCAGCTTACACAGGAACTGAATACGGTTCTGTTATTTCACCAAAGCCTCTCGTCTTAGTTATGAAGTTATTAAGAGGAAAGAGCGGCTGTGGATGAGGGGGGGAGTGCCGTGCCCTGTCAGATAAAACACACCTTCCTTAGTTCCTTTCACTTTCGGTAACAAAGTTTATCGTTAAACATGGATGTATTTAACCAATAACTTGTCAATCTGAATTGTTTTGAACTAAAAGCTTCCAAAAGAAATCCTATTGGAGGAGAAAATCACACAAAGCTTCGACCAATATTCACAAAGAGTTCTTCTTCAGGCGACATCTTCAAACGGCTCGTTTTAAAATCAAGAGATCAGCTCAATATTTAATCATCAACTCAAAGTGCGAACCTCCCCCACACTGTGACAGCAAAGTGTTTCCGACACACAAACACAAGCGCTCCAACAATATCCGCTCTGTTCTTCACAGTCAAACACAAACAGTGCTTCGCTTTGTTCACAGCCAAACTTTTAATGAGCTAAGATTAGATCCCCATCCAGAGGGCGTCTTCCACAGGAAGTGATCATCAGCCTCACTTACTCAACGCTTTGGCTTTGAGGCATTTTACTGCTTTTAACGAAGAAAATCCCCTGAATCATAATTCAATGCACCAAAGCAGCTTTGCTTTTACAGCCGGTCAGCCGATTAGATCAGAGCCTGTTGTGAAAATAAAAATTAAGCTTCACACATGCCTTTGTAATTGCACCATATTATATTTAAAAGTTTAAAACTGACACAATGCACCTGTTTTCTTCTTAAAACAAATTTATAATATTGTCACTCGGGTCTCATCAGTGAGTTTTTTCCAAGGAATTATGCATTTTCAGACAAATAGATTTAAATTCATCACAGACATCACGGTGCCAGAAATGTTGTAATGTAACCTCTGTTGTGTTGATTAACACCAATACAACACTTTGATGGTGTAAAATCCATTTTATTAATTTAACCTAAAAGAATAAATCTGCAGATTAATTAATAATTATTAGCAGCAGCTCTGGCAGTGTCACTTCAGTCAAGCATCCATTAACTCCAGAGTATAATTTAAACTAAATGACATCATTTAAAGAACAGAGAGAAGCTTGTCAGGCTAGTGACTGGAATAAACGCTGCAAAGGGCAAATGAAAAAGGCCTTTTCTCTTTTTTCCTGAACGATGGAAGCGCTGCAGGCACAGATGGCGTGTCGGCTGAGGCCAAGAAGCAGATGTTAATACTTCACGCATCCTTGGAGCATCCTGCATAGTCTCCGTTCCACCGGGAAAGTGAAACCAGGCCCTTACACATCTGAGTCACTGTAAACCCTCGGAGACGCGGCACTGATCCCAGCGTCCCCCTGCAGCTCCCGATCGATCGAGTCTCCCTAAGCCAGCTCTATTAGGTTAATTAGCCAACTGCAGTCACTGCAGGTTTGACTTTTAAAAAAAAATATCTATAAACATGGTGCTTGTTTATCAAATGAACAGGAGCGATGGAATGATAATGATAGAAACACAACAGCAACACACACACGTTGGGACCCTGGTTCCCTGTGGTGGAAACGAAGGAGTTCAGCAAGGGTTCCTAGACCTGCTGGAAAGTTCCTGCTGTGAAAAGGCATCTACTGAGACATGTTTGTTATATCTGGTTGGTTAATATCATCATTGATATACAACTTGTGGTTTATTATGATGCAATATTACAGAACATCAAGCTCGAAATCACTGAGCAGCTTGTGATGATCCAAACTGGAAAAAATAAACAACAAAAATAAACATGAGTCATCGCACCGACTAAAAGACAAGATAAAAGAAAACACGGATTGAGCAGTTTCACCAAATCCCTTTTAAAAAGAGATTACAAAAACGTTATGAGTGTCCATTAATTTAAACCCGTACAAAATAATTCTATATCAATTTTAGCCGGTATAAAAATAAACGACACAAACACACTGGATTAATTACCAGCATCCAGGATTATTTTTAAATAGCTAATATTAGTAAAGAGAACAAAAGGTGAACTCTTCAAACGTCTTAGTCCTCTGCTCAAGAAAGATGTTTGACACAAAGTTTCTCTTTTCAAAACCACAAAGATTTGAGGATCGAGGCGACGACTCCCGTGAAACTTCTCATTCAGCGAGAACAACAGCTCTTAAGATCCTCAGTTCTGTTGCTCCTAAAATAGATTCTCTATAGATAAAAATAACATCAGCTTTCCAAGGTGTGTGTAACTGTGTATCTGCAGAACAACACAGACAAGCCAAAAGTTCCACACACACAACAAACCACACTAAACATCCTAGTTACAAGCAGACCAGTCTAATGTCCAGTCTCACAGCTCAAAGTCAGAAACTTCAAACAAACTCCATGTGTCAATCCACAAGATTCTGCTTCTTCCTCTTTTGTTTAACGATGTCTCAACTTCCTGCGAACGATTCAACAGTCTGAACAAAAAGCTTTTCAAACCGAAACCATGGTTCAGTTTGATCCAGACGCACAACACTCAGTTAGAAAGTTAGACACCAAACAAACAAACAAGCAGAACATCTACAGACTCAGATCTCTAAGAATCTGTGATTGTCTCTGCTCCACTTTCCAAACAGTCAAACTTCTCCATCGTGTCCACGACTGTTAAGAAGCATCTGTTTATTCTGAATACTAAACCACACACTGGAAAAAATAAAAACACATGCATGACAACAAAGACTTCAGTTACTTAGCACTGCCGCCGCCTGCAGCTACAAGAGAAAGGAAGTCACTCTAAATGGCGTGCAGGACCAGGGAGGTGGTCGATACGACACTGGACCTTCATTACGTGGGAATCAAACTGTGGCACGTAGAACAACTGCTGCTGCGTGGGAGTGCCGACCCGCTTCCGTTTTGAAGCCCCCAGCTTCGGCGTTTTGTTCAGCGCCATCTTGTTCTTTGAAACCATAAGTGACCATATAAGGAGGCGCGCAGGGGGAGGAGCCTGACTGAGAGTTGGAGGACACTGAGCGACCATCAGACTGGTTCATCCACCGGGGAGACAGCGAAGAGAAGGTCCACCTGTAAAGATGACGAGTTGGAGAGATACAAACAAAAACACGTGATTTACGCTGGAGGCTATTCCCACGTCCTGAACGCTGCCCCCCCCCCTTCACCTGAGCGACTCCTGCGAATGTCCTGAAGAGTCTGGACAAGATCGTCTCTAAAAACCTCTTAGATAGTCAACGTGTGGGTAAAACTACTCAACTCAAAGATCGGAGTACTTCCTCCAGCGCGACTTACAAAGCAGGTTTTAAGCAATGTCTCCTCATAAGAGGTAGGACATCTGAGGTTTGTGGTTAACCGGCACGTTTTTATCACCGGAAATATCTCACAACCACATCTGTTTGTGGGGGGGGGGGGGAAGAGAGCACATGTTGGGAGACACAATACTTGATTTGCATAATTAGGTCACTGGATGAACACAACCTCCCACGTGAACACGCTTTTTAAACGTGGGAGACATGATTTAAAAACTCTGTGTCCTCCACTGGTCCTGCAGCTCTGGACGTGTGTCCCTGGGCTGATGAGTCCTCGGGCATCACACCCTGGAGCTGGGGGGTGGGGGGGGGAAACACAGGCTGAGGCTCCGGGACGTCTGTCCGCTCCGGTGGAGGCGGAATGCCGCGTGACTGTCGCCTGTTCGTCCTTGCGGAGCTTTAATCCTCCGTTAATCTGCCTCCACAGGAGAAGCGGTTACTTTCGGTTTTAAAACCCGGTTCTTCACGCACCAACACGGCACCTGCCCCCCCCCATCAGTTCTGTCTCTTCTTCGCCTTTTCAGTCCTGAGGCTGCAGCTAGCTGTTAGCTCCCTGCTAGCTCCTCTGCCTGGACTGGTCTCCTCCAGCAGAACTTCAAGCATTCGTGTGTAAACATGTCAGTTGGCACTTGTGGCCCGTTACACGAAGAAGCGCCCGGCTACACACGGACATGCGAAGCCCCATTCACGAATTCGCCAGTTTCACTAATCACGCCTGTCTGTACGAGATAATCTCACGCAGAACTCTGCCCGAACATTCCAAACCACTAACCCGGCCACGCAGATCAATTCGGCGCAGGTTTCATACACGAACGATGCAACAGTCAATTGAACAAAAGGCGCAAATCCTAATTAAGAGTCGTTCTCATTGTCGCTGCCACCGCCCTGTGAATCTTAACTGTGAACGTCTAACATGGCGTTTGGACTTGAGTCCGAACCGAGCCGGGTTGCTGACGTTCCCCGGGACGGTCACACCCGTGGTACCGGTCGGAAATTAACGGCAAGACGAGAAGCGAGTCCACGTTAAATTTACGGAGTTGCGAATGGAGTCTGGCGAGCGTGACGGCTAGCTTAGCCGTGTGCTAGCTAATTGGGAAGTGTCGGAGTAGCTCACCTTGTGCTAACTGGTCGCGGTGTATCTCGCCGGAAGGTTAACTGGACCATAGAGGCATCCGGTCCACTGGTCTGAACTCCGGGTCGAAGGCTCGGGAACGCGTTGAAATTAGCCCGGGTGTGGAGAGGTGGTGGCCCGGTGCTGCTGCTGCTGCGGGCGCCCGGTCTCTTCTTCTTCTTCCTCTTCTTCCTCCTTCCAGGAATCAACTGACGACGCGGTGCTTTCAAGGTTTCCCCCAAAAATCCAACTCTCGGTCCAAAGAGCAGATCCTGGAATCACATGTTTTTTATTTACGTCCCTGGTTCATCGTCCAGTTCCCTGATTATTCATGTTAAAGCTGATTATGGAACAAAACAAAAACAAACGTGTAATTCTTTTTTATGTTTCATTTAGACATCAATTCCCGGAATTATAACAGAAAGCATGTGATTCTCTACAGGATGTTAAACAACACGAAAATACAGGAAATAAAGAGCAGGGTTTTATTATTGAATCTGGGTCCGTGAACGTCTCATCAGCTGCGAAAAAGTTTTACACAATTATCGTCACATTTCAGCTTAATAACGATTTCATTTATGTATTTAATCTAATATTTAGTTATTTTTAAGATAATAATTTTGCAGTGTTACAGCAGCAAGAGTTAAACAGGCATCTCTAAGTATTAAGTAACGTGCAACACTTTACTTTTTTTAAATATAGAAAAATATTAACATGTGCAGTCATTGGATCACTGGGGTGCACGTACAATGAATTTTGCAGTTAAGAGTTAAACCAGAGTCAAAGTCCATCATTTTCACTCTTTGTATTTCTACAGCTGAAATTAAAAGCCCACATTTTGTTTATGAAGTTTAATTTAATAGTCTCATTTATATTCTTGGTTTACTTCCCATTTGTTTGTCGATATATTTAATCATCTTTTAAATAATGCTAAAGTAAAGTAATATTACACAACTCACACCTTAAGCTGGACCCGTTTCCAGTCTAATGCTCAAACCCAACACAACATTTAATTTTCCTAACATCATAATGTGTCATGATGATTCCTATAACATTAAAAAAAAGAATAAACTACAAATGGGAAAATTGTCCTTTTATTATTTATTTCTCCACATGATACAGTCATTCACCAACACGTTCCCGACGTCCCATTTGGATTTTAAAAAAAGACGAATACCCCTCAACCTGTGAGACATGTGTGCGTATCCACCTCCAGTTATTTCTACACATAAGGAAAGACACAATTCATACAAAAAGAAGTGACAGAGCGTACCTTATCCCTATTTAATGCTACAATCTCCCTTTTTAGTGTGCGAGCTGGTCCCTTTGAAGTCACCTACAGTCGAGTCTTTAACGGAGCAGCCAGAAGATTCATTTCATAAACATCTTTAGACGATATTTCAGATTTCAATGCCTCCAGTTCTCCTCCAAGCAGCTTCTTCTTCTTCTTCTTCTCTCACTGATAAACAATCACTCTATAATCTTTTAACCGTCGTTATCAAACAAAAAAACAAAAAAATAAGACTTTAAAGAAGTTTTGGGATAATGCTTAATTTGTCTGAAGATATATATAAAAAACAGTTGCTGAAAAATATATGGTAATTTTACAGTTGACCTAAAGATAACTGGAGAAAAGCAGCGTTGTGTTACAGATTTAAAATCAGCTGACAAACACTGTGCTGTCGATTGTGTTAATTTCAGGGATCAACATGAAGGTTCTAACACTCATCACCACGTGGATTCTATCTGCCCAGTACGGTGGCCAGCAGGGCCATTCGGATGTACATGCCGTTCTCCGCCTGGCGGAAATAGGCTGCTCTCGGGTCCGTGTCCACTTCGGCACTAAGGGGAAGGAAATCAAGGAAGGAAAAATAAGAATCAAATGGAGAAAGCAGTAAAATAATCTACCATCTAATCTCTTGTGGGGCCTGTTGAGGGCTTGAAACATCTGAGTTAAACACATTGTTTTTAATCTATAAATATACGGTAAAGTTTGAAAAATCACCACAACTGTGAAACGAGGTCTCGTGGTGTTTTACCTGATTTCATTGACTCTGGGCAGCGGATGCATCACCACCATCTTCCTCTTGGCCACAGTCATGATGTGAGGAGTGAGGATGAACTGACCGAAACACTGTGAGAAGAGAAGATAGTGTGTATTGAATCTGACGAGTCATGTTCATACAGAGACAGTTTGGATATGAACACAAACATGTTCCTCCATGAGGCCAATTGTGGGTTTGAAAAGCAACAGTTATTCAAAAGACACGTCCAGACCCTTTGATCTCTCTCTCCTCTGAAGAGTGGAATGAAGCAGAGGTTACTCACGGCCTTGTACTCCTCCTCGGAGGCGAACCTCTCCTTCTGGATCCTCGTCATGTAGAGCACGTCGGTCTCAGGCAGAGCTTCTTCAATGCTCTCAAACTCCTCCTGCAAACCGGGACAAACACACATCATCCGTTTAGTTTGTGTCGTTTGTCAAACTCAGATAACAAATCCCTGCAACCTAGAGATTTAGATTTTTGATCTCTTATTATTGTGTGCATGTGTACACTGCCCCCCCCACCTGTTTGATGCCCTTGGAGGCCACGTAGCTGATGATCTCTGCCGGCATGTGGAGGTTCTTGGGCGCCACGTAGCGCAGAGTGATGCGGTACTGGGTCAGCAGTTTGGCCAGGGAATGAACCGTGCGGCCGTGTTTCAGATCCCCGACCATAGTTATCTGAGAGGAAACATTTATGATGAGTTTTCTAGAGAAAAGCTGGTTCCAGGTCAGTATTTCTGTGAGGATCAGGCTTCGAACCCTGCAGGATCCTCACCGTCATGCCGTTGACTGTGCCCAGCTCCTCTCTGATGGTGAACACGTCCAGCAGGGCCTGGGTCGGATGCTCCCCGACGCCGTCTCCAGCGTTGATCACTGGTTTACGGCAGTGGCGGGCTGCGCTCTGAGGGCCACAGAGCGAGAGGAGTCACAAGAAGAGACACCACTGAAAAGAACTGAGTCACTGAAGCTGTGAGGAACACGCTGAACCCACCTCCACAGCTCCAGGCGTCGGGTGACGGAGCACCAGCACGTCGGCGTAGCAGCTCATGGTCTGAACCGAGTCGGCCAGAGATTCTCCTTTCTGCGTGGACGAGGTGGATTCACCGAAGTGGACGACGGAGCCGCCGAGACGCTGCATGGCCGCGGCGAAGGAGGAGCTGGTGCGAGTGCTGACCTCGTAGAACATGGACGCCATCACCTTCCCCTGGAGATCAACAAGAAGTCATTGAGCTGTGGGAACCGTGGCAGTGAGTGATTTTAACTCATCTACAGTTCAGCTCCACACTTCCAACATCAGCTCTTTTTAATCAAGCTGCTGGTTGTGTTGCTTTAACTTAAGATGTTGTCTCGCTCCATGTTTTCCATGACGTGCAGGTTTGTGCGTTTGTAATTAGAAAGCAACACAACGCACCTTCAGGATGTCCAGGCTTCGCTCCTTCTGGACCATCATACGCAAAGTGTGGGCGACGTTGAAAAGGTGTGAGATCTGAAACACAACCAAAAAAAACCATCAACTCAAAAGCCTCTTGCACGTTAGACACTGTTTGTGAGTTTGTAAACGAACACAACTTGTGTGTGTACCTGTTCTTTGCTGAACTGCCGCACAGACAGGACGTGCTGGCCGATCAGCGGGTGCAGGAACGGAGACGTCTGGAAGTGGGACGCCGCCCCAGCCAGTATCTGACCGGGACCCGGCTGAGGGGAGAGCAGCCGGGACAGAGGGGGGGGGTGGCTGTAGCCGTCCGCCACCACGGCTGGAGGAAGCATCATCATCATCTCTACACAACAACACAGGGCAACAATTATTTCTCTAAGCTACATTAATAAAACTCCAGATTACACATGTGAGACGGAGGGTCACAGTGAGGCGGTACCCAGAGGTAGCCCGGGATCAGAGGCGCGGTGGGTGCGCGGTGGCAGCAGGTAGCGGCCGTCCCCTGTGCCGCGCCGGGGGCTCGCCGCCCGGGTTCTGATTGGTCCTTCACGAGGAGGAGTGGGACGAGTGTGCTCTGGAGTCTGAAGAACAGGAAACACAGGAAACACAATTCATTTAGAATCAATGCATCCAAGACGAGCGCCGGACGTCTGCTGGAATATGATTTTATCCACTGTTCATACCATAGGAGCTTCTTTAACCGGCTCGGGGGGGATGATGGCGGCCGCGGGCCACGTCTTCACATCTTCACCGTAACCTGGAGCCACCAACACCTGAGAGAGAGAGTTAGAAAACAGGATTATGTAAAAACCAAGGGACGAGTTCCCGGGGAACTTGGTGGTCCTGATGTGTGTGTTTGTGGGATGTGGTGCCTGGATGCTGACCTGCCCGTCGATGTAGGCCACCTCTCCTCTCAGAACCACCCGGCGGACTTTACCCTTCACCTTCAGACCCTGGAACGGAGTCCACTTGGACTTGGTGAACTGCATGGACGGAGGAATCACCCACTCGTGCTCCAGGTCCACCTGAAAGCAAACAAACACAAGTTTGAACATCATTTGTTTGTGTCTCCCAAATTAAATCGTCTGAATTATTGTCGTTATTGTGGTGATTGTTTGTGTGTACCTCTACGTAGGTGTTTTCTTGGACCGGCAGGTTAAAGATCTTGCGTGGGTTCTCATAGAGTCGTCTGATGATGTCGTCCAGAGTCAGGCGTCCATCGCTGACCGCGGTGAGCAGCAGCGGCAGCATGGTCTCCAGGCCGGGGTAACCAGGAGGAGGACGCTCGCTGTTCTTCTCCTCGACAGAGTGAGGCGCTAACAACGCATCATAAACACACATCATCACATGTTCTCTCCTGATGAAGCAGATCACTTTAAAGACGACAACACAATCCAGCCTTCCCCTGGACTCACACCTGGACGTGTGGTCAGCGGCGACTCACCGTGGTCTGTGGCGAAGCAGTCGATGATGTCCAGGTTTTCCCAGAGCGCCTCCATGTCCTCCCGGGTTCCCAGCATGGGGCGGACCTGCGCACGACCATCACCGATGTCCAGCACGTGGTCCTCACACAGGAAGAGGTGATGAGGCGCCACCTCACACGTGACCTGGATGCCCTTCTGCTTGGCCGCTCGGATGATCAGGATCTGACAGGAAGAGGGAATCAATCATATATCAGTCCTCATAAGAAACTAGGTCGTGACAAGTAGGAAATACTCTGAGCACCATAACATAACTCCAAATAAGACTAATATTCTCTTTTGTGCACAGTCCACAGTCGTTACCTCCTCCTTCTTGGCGATGTGGCAGATGTGCACCGGGCGCTGGTAGAGCTGAGCCACCATCAGGATGGCAGCGACCGTCTGCTTCTCGGCGTGAGCCACGATGGGCATCTGCTTGGGCCACTTCTCAAAGTGCTGCAAACAAAACCACACAGTGAGTTTCTACCCGAGACAAACCTGTGGATGCAGTTCCTCTGTCGGCCACTAGACTGCGCTGCGGTGTCTCTCAGCGTACCTCCATCCAGAGGGACACGTTGTCCATCTTGAGGGTGGAGTACGTGTCGTTCAGGTACATCTTCAGACCGACCGCCTGGCTGGCGATGGACGGCAGCACCGCAGCGTTGTCTGAGGCCGCGCCCAGGTACAGGGCGTAGTCACACCGGCAGCCGGCTTTGGCAAGCTGACAACACAACACAACGGTTCACATCAGTCACACACAGATTCAGAACAGAGGGAAACTCAGGGGTCATCCTCACGCGACCTCGTACCTTCTGCACCAGAGCCAGAGTGCTGGCGTCCGTGACGGCCGGGGACGTGTTGGGCATCGCACACACCATGGTCACGCCTCCTGCCAGAGCGGCTGCCGTCCCGGAGGAGAAGTCCTCCTTGTGGGTGGCACCGGGCTCACGCAGGTGAACGTGCACGTCGATCAGACCTGAGGATCAATCACACAACACGTGGTTCACTGTTTCTGACTCGTCTCATGAGAGAAGGAGGACGTGAGCCCGTGACTCACCGGGGAGACGGACCAGCGTCTGGGACGCCATGCTGTCGATGTGCGTCTTCACCGGTGGAGTTGGGCCGATCTGACGAAGAGCCTGCAGCACATCCACAAATCATCTTTACTCTGACTGTACTGATCACTTGAAGAACTGTGCCACGAGATTAAAGGGTTGAAACGAGAGAACCGACCTGAACAAAGAGCTTCGTGCACTTGATGTCGATGATGAGCGGGACGGAGTAGTCGATGGCCATGCGTCTGGTCCTGTAGCCTTTGGTGACGAAGGAGGAGAGGCGCCGGCCTCCGCTGTTCCTCATGGAGAGGTTGATGACCAGGTCGAAGTGGTGGTTCTCCAGGTAGTTCATGATGCTGCGCTGCTTCTCTTTAGTGGGACAATCGCTCTCCTCCTCCTCGAACGGCCAGTCCACCGCCATCACCTGCAGAGGAACAGAAGGGTCACTGATGAGCATCATGTGCTTTTAAAGCTGGGAATCAGAGACAGAGTTTGGGATTTGTACCATCGAGATTAAAATGCTCTTTAAACAGCAAGTACAATGTGAATCGAGCTGTTGATCTGTTAATCTGGAGCCAACAACTCTGATTTCCTTTTACTGTGATCGTCACCTTGACTCCGTGCTCGGTGTAGAAGTCCGCGGTGCCCAGGCTGGCGTACAGGTCGTAACCCAGAGACTCCAGCGCCTGCACGGTGGGCAGCAGCTCGCTCTTGTTCTACGATCACACAAATCATTCAGAAACTACGTTAGTAAAAACTGGACCTGAAACATGAAACAGCTTCAACTGATGTCAAATTACCACGAAATAAGAAATCATAATCCATCACCGAGCTAATCCAATCTAATCTAATCTGGATCACAGTGTTCCCATCTGAGAAGTCACACAACCATCACAAGTACCTTATAGCTGCCGATGGAGAGCAGGATGTTCTTCTTGGGGATCACGAAGCCCGTGGAGAGCATGGCTTTGAGGTACGCCTCGTATCGGTTCTCCCCAAAACAGGCGACCTCTCCGGTGCTGGTCATCTCCACGCCGAGCACCACGTCGGCTCCGGCCAGCCGAGAGAACGAGAACTGAGGAACCTGGAGAACACGGGACAGGGCGTTAGGAGGGAAACACGACGGGCTCTTTCTCTGACCGACTCCTGACTCAGTCACCTTCACTCCCACGATCCCCTTCCCTCTCATCAGGCCCACGGGCTCCATGTCCTCCCCCATGATGAGACGTGTGGCCAGGGCCACCAGGTCCACGCCCAGGGTCTTGGACACGAACGGGAAGGAGCGGGACACCCGCACGTTGCACTCGATCACCTTCAGCTGGTCGTCCTGTTACAGGAGGGACAACTGGTTATAATCCAGTTCATGCTCAGATACAAGTACCGATGAGGAAAGTTTTACTACTGCCAATATACCCGTGTTACAACGAAGCTGGAAAACTCACACACAAAACAACTCAAAGTACTTTTTAAACCAACAAACAGCTTTTATCATTCAGGGTTTGTTATATAAATATTCACAATATAACTATTCTGGTCACGGAGGTAATAAAACCATTTAATTAAACAATTTTACAACTTCAACACAAAGAATCTTCAGCATCATGATATCATCTCACAAACGTTGTGTTATAGAGTTGCGTCACCAACAACGACTCACTTCTTCTAAAACTCAAGTTCGAATGAATTTGACTTGACAAACAATTAATTTGAGTTTATTCAAATCTGTGCAGCAGCTTCACTGGTTTACCTCACTGGTATTCAGCCTCAAGCTGATGGGGAGCGCCCTCTGCTGGGTCACAGGGCAAACTACTGCAGGACAGTTTCTCACCTTGGCGATCAGCTGCAGGTTGAAGGGCCCGGTGACCTGCAGCTCCTGGCCGATGGCGTGGACGATGATCTTGATCCTCTCCATGGTCTTCTGGTTGATGTCCTGAGGCGGCGTCACCAGGGTGGCATCGCCCGAGTGAACGCCGGCGTTCTCCACATGTTCAGACACCGCGATGGCCATCACGACCCCGTCGCACGCTACCGCGTCCACATCGATCTCCTGGAAAACGAAAAAAATAAATCAAATGTAACAGACGCATCTAAACATATCTATCGTTTTGTATTTCTATCTGATTCTTTCCAAACCTTAGCTTCCTGTATGAACTTGGAGATGACGACAGGGTGCTCCTTGGACACAGCCATGGCGTTACACAGGTATTTCTCAAGGTCGGTGTCAGCGTAGGCCACGTTCATGGCCGCTCCGCTGAGAACGTAGGACGGACGGACGAGGCAGGGATATCCCACCTTCTCACAGAACTTCATAGCAGACTGGAGACAGAGGAGGAGGAAAAATGATGTCCCTAAATCTAAATCCCAGATATATCATTTTAAAACTAGTCGTCTGTACCTCAGTGTCAGAGAGCTCCTTCCACTGTGGCTGGCTGATGCCGATGGTGTCCAGCATCCTGGAGAACTTGAACCGGTTCTCGGCGCTGTCGATGAACTCGGGCGACGTCCCCAGGATGCGGCACAGCTGACGGTGCAGCGGCATGGCGATGTTGTTGGGCAGCTGGCCTCCCATCGACAGGATCACCCCCTCCGGGTTCTCCCTCTCATAGATGTCCATCACCACCTGGAACGTGCACACTCATAAATACACAATCTACACAGGGGTAAGAACACAAGTGACTGGGTGCAGTCTTCTCCTAAGAGTGTTACCTCAAAGGAGATTTCATCGAAGTAGAGGCGGTCACACATGTCGTAGTCGGTGCTGACGGTCTCAGGGTTGTAGTTCACCATGATGGTCTTATAACCCATCTGCAATAAACACAACAACAAGGTTAAATATTCATCCAGGTACGTTTCAAAAAGAATAATCTGACTTTCAAGTTCTTCAACGGCCAAACAAATAAATCCTGCAGAGCTGCCCTGGCTCTGATTGGAGGAGATCAAGCTGGACGTACCTTCCGGAGCTCGGTGATGCAGCCCACCGCGCACCAATCGAACTCCACGCTGCTGCCGATGCGGTACACGCCCGAGCCGATCACCATGACGTGCTGGTCCTCGAAGGTCAGGTCGTTCTCCGTGCCGTGGTAGGTCAGGTACAGGTAGTTCGTGAAAGCCGGCCACTCGGCAGCCACCGTGTCGATCTGCTTCACCACAGGGATGATCGACCAATCGTGGCGCAGCTTCCTCACGGCAAGCTCAGTGCTGCGGGGAAAAGAAACCATCAAGCTCAGCCGGTTTGTGAACAGTTGTACAAATCATAGACA
Organism: Platichthys flesus; assembly: GCF_949316205.1. NCBI lineage: Eukaryota > Metazoa > Chordata > Actinopteri > Pleuronectiformes > Pleuronectidae > Platichthys > Platichthys flesus. The sequence continues at coordinate 19,677,653 of NC_084962.1, forward strand.
GACATAATTATAAGTGTTTCAGGTTAACAGTAACAATTACACAAAATTCTAAATAACACAACGTGTGCTGCTGCGGCTGAGCTACAGACTGTCTGAGTTCCCGACCCACCTCTGCACAGCCAGTGCGATCTGCTTGTCGGAGAACCCCAGCTGCTTGGCCTTCAGCATCGCCTCCGGAGGCATGGTGCTCTCGTCCTGGCAGAGACGGCAAAGACCAAATCAACAAAACGTCACAGAGGAGTAAAACTCTGCTGCTTCTCCAGGACGCCTGCCTCTCTCCCGGCTCCTCACCTGGTTGTAGGTCTCCAGCAGGCGCTCGTGGTCGGCGATGTTCTTCATCTTGTACAGGAACCAGCGGTCGATCTTGGTGAGCTCGTACAGCTGGTCCACCGTGTAGCCGTCTTTGAACGCCGCCGCCAGCACAAAGATGCGCTTGTCGGTGGGAACCAGCAGCTCCTGGTGGACAGAACGGGCGAGAGCAGGACATCGTCTATCAGACACCTGGAGTCAAACGTTTCTCCACCAGTGCTGTGCAAGTTCACACCTCTCATGAACTAGTTCAAAGTTCAGTTCACACAAGTAAATATGAATAGTTCACGTTCATAGTTCACCATTTAAATTCTGAACTAGTTCATAGTTCAGTTCATTTCATAGTTTAAGATGGAAAGTGAGCCATTTTTGTAAGAGGCCAGAGCTGTTGTGTTGCAGGTAGGGCCTGCCCCTTTAAGGAAAGTTTGTAGTGTGTGACGTAGTGCACCTGGGTATTGTGGAAAGAGACGCTAAAAGTGTGTTTATAACGAGAAGTGGCGGACCACCTAGAGGGGATGCGAGTGTTGCTCCTGCTGTATATCCGAGAAATAAAGTGGCCGCATTCCAAGTAAAGAAACATCTCCTCCTCCTCCTTCATGGAGCGGTCCGGACGGCTGGTCACCGGCCAGACAGCGAGCCAAGATAACCAGTGAGCCGAGCTCCAGACTACGGCTCGGATCCGAGACACTGGCCTGAGGAGAAAACACTTGGAATACGTTGCTTGTTTGGTCAACGTGTGTGTGTGTGTGCGATGAATCATGGGTAACGTAGTGCGAAGTCGAGTTACTTGGTTCAGGTTAGGCTACATCGCGGACATTTCACGGGCACAGAGCAACGACATGGTGAAAGCATTCGATTTAGACAGCGTCTCTCCTCAGGAGAAGGAAATCATTCCGTAACGTTTTAGCTAGACCTCAGATAATATTGTAACGGACTGGTAGTTAGGTTTATGTTCTGTTTGACTGCTATGTGTTTGTTATGACTTATGTTCAGCTAACTACACCGTGTCAATAAGTATTGAGATTTCCAGAGGGTCAGTGAACCAGTCGGGGTGGGGCAAGTGACAGTTCTAGACCAATGGCTGGAGAGTTACCTGGCATGACAGGCTCTCATTGGCTGATGAGTTGGTATGTCAAGGGTGAATGAGGAAGGGGAGTGAAGAACACAGTGGTGGATGATAGGAGTGTCGGAGTTACAACAAGAAGTGTCGTGTTCGCTGGACTTTAATAAAGTTACACACAAAGAGAGAAGTTTCCTGTCGTCTATAAGTGAGGACGCTGAAATATGAACGTGTTCACCGTTCAAATTCATTATTTGTAATTGTGGTGCGTTCAGTTCATCGTTCTCATAAAAGTGAACGTGTTCAATGAACAATCAACATTGCTGAACACAGTGATACTTTTTGGCTGATCTCTATTAACAGCTGTATAAACTACGAGCCAACGCATGTCAATGATTTTCTTTTCCTCTCCTCACCGACTGTTTGCCTGCAGGCGACCAAAACCTGCTCAGACGTGATTTCAGTTCATGGAAATTAGGAAACACTTAAATCCTGTTTGGATTATCACATCATCGAACAACCGGTTCGAGGAGGAACTCAAGACAAGAGGTCGAACGACGACTTGAGAAGAGAAACAAGCTCTATTTAGTTTTTTACCGTTTCAGAGACAGCTTTGATTGTGTGGTCGAAGCCGACACAGTTCTCGTCCACCATCCTCAGAGCTTTCTGGAAGGCCTCCTCGAAGCTGCGGCCAATAGCCATCACCTCCCCTGTGGAGAAAAGGATCCAAACAATGACCTGCACAATATCCACTGAAGCTTAGAACTTATTGGACAGAGCCACAGTTATCTTCAGCAGGTTGAGGATCTCAAATACTCGTTTCTCTTTCCAGCCCCACAGCAGAGAACTCTTTCACCGGCTCTTACCGACACTCTTCATGGAGCTGCCGATCGTGGTGGAAACCCTGAGGAACTTGCTGAGGTCCCAGCGAGGCACCTTCACCACACAGTAATCCAAACTGGGCTCAAAGTTTGCTGTCGTGGAGTTGGTGACAGAATTTCTACAGAAAGACACAAACAGAGAATTAAAAATACAGGAAAAAAGCAACAAATAAGCCCTTTTTTTATTATTTACACAATAATCCTATCAGTATTTCAAAAGTGTTGAAGTTCGATGATCTATGACAACGTACTTGAGCTGCGGCAGTGGGATCCCCAGGGCCAGTTTGGCTGCTACGTAGGCCAGAGGATAACCAGTGGCTTTACTGGCCAGGGCCGAACTCCGGGACAGACGAGCATTCACCTCGATGATGAAATACTGCAACACACATCACACACACACACAGAGGCTTGAGTGTGTGTGTGTGTATCTGTATCCCTTTGTGTGTGTGCTTGCATGTGTGTCTATCTCTGTGTGTGTCTGTGTGTGTGTGTGTGTGACCATCCTTGAAAGGAGAGAATACCATCCCAGCAATTCTTAGCAGCGGCAACATTTAAAGCAACACGACCTTGAAGTTGCACCTGGACACGCCCACGCTGGAGAGGCGGTCTCAAAATAACGAGGAAAATAAAAGAGGTGTGAGTGTGGTCACAGACATTTGACCTTTGACCTCCAGCTACTAATCAGGTCAATCCTGAGAATGTTTGTGCCGAATGCAATGAAACTCCCCGCAGATGTTCATCTTCCAGTTTATCGACTGTGTGTGTGTGTGTGTGTGTGTGTGTACCTGTTCTGATTCAGGGTTGAGAGCGTACTGGATGTTACACTCTCCCACGATCCCGAGGTGCCTGATGACTTTGATGGCGGTGTTCCTCAGCATGTTGTACTCGTGGTCGTTCAGCGTTTGACTCGGCGCCACCACGATGGACTCCCCGGTGTGGATGCCCAGAGGATCAACGTTCTCCATGTTACACACCTGTGTTACACAAGATTGAACACAGACACACATATACTGTCAAATATCACAGGACACCTCTTGTTCAACTTATCAACAGTGACGCCATCACCCGTCAACGCCAGTTTCTGATTTACTCACGGTGACACAGTTGTCGTAGGCGTCTCGGACCACCTCGTACTCGATCTCCTTCCAGCCTTTCAGGGACTTGTCCACCAGGACCTGGGAGGTGTGTGCGAAGGCTGCCGTCACCAGAGTGATCAGCTCCTCCCGGTTGTTGGCGAAGCCCGAGCCCAGACCTCCGAGAGCGAACGCTGCACGGACCAGGACGGGGAAGCCGAGGCGCTCCGCAGCGGCCACCGCCTGGCAGAGGGACAGAGTGGAATTCAGACGCTGTAGAAAGAGAAGGATCGTGGCTGCGTGTTGGATAAACATCTCCTCACCTGCTCCACAGACAGCGCCGCCTCACTGGGGGCGACGTGTTCCCCGATCTCTTCCATTTTCTCCACAAAGACCTTCCTGTCCTCGGTCATCTCGATGGAGGACACTGGAGTTCCCAGGACTTTAACATTGTACTTCTCCAGGACTCCGAGCTTGGTCAGCTCCACGCCACAGTTCAGCGCCGTCTGACCTCCGAAGGTCAACAGGACCCCGTCAGGGCGCTCGTTCTTTATCACCTGTGGGAAGACACACATGGAGAGATTGTTTGTGAAGACTTGAGTGTTGAAATGTTGTTTGGTTTCGTTTGGCTGCTTCTGACATCCACATTTTTATTATATAACAGAAGTTCACGTGACAGAAATGTCAACCTCCTTGTGTCTCCACACCAGGAAGCTCATTAAATCACAGAGGGGACTCGTACCTGAGTGACGTAGTCTGCAGTGATGGGCAGGAAGTAGACTTTGTCCGCCAGGCCTTTGGACGTCTGGACGGTGGCGATGTTGGGGTTGATCAGCACAGTCTGGATGTTCTCTTCCTTCAAAGCCTTGATTGCCTGGGAAGAAAAACTAAACATGAGCTGGAACACCCCTCGAGTCCGTTTCTTCATAACCATGATTCCATCTTGTACAGTCACAGATTCCTCATGTTACACGGCTGCACTGTTCTCTTCTTCTTCTACAGACCTGGGAGCCGGAGTAGTCAAACTCTCCAGCCTGGCCGATGGACAGACCACCAGAGCCCAGGATCAGGACCTTCCTGGGTCGGGTCACATCCTCCAGCTTCGGGGAACCCGGGAAGGTCAGGTGATCCACCAGCTGCTGCTTGACTGAAGAAAAATTATAATTTAAAGTTGCTCTACATAAGACACGGAAATAAAAGAATAAAAACGTCAATTGTTTTACCTGTTTTTGAGGCGCTGCCGTCTTTGTGGTCCTTCACGGTGTCGAGGAAGACATCGAACAAGCCCACCAGATCCGTGGGACCAGCCATGTGCTCCGGATGGAACTGAACACTGGAGAAAACATTTAAATAAAATCACATATTTCAGTCACACACGAGGTGAACGACGACTCCGTCCTGGTACAAACTCTGTTTCCCCTCCAGCCTCGGTTTCTGAGCACGTTACCTGAACAGCGGCTGCACGTTGTGGACGATGCCCTCGTTGGTGTGGTCGTTGGCGTTGGTGAAGAGGACGTCCCAGTCCGCGGGCAGAGTGTCGGGGTCGACCGCGAAGCCGTGATTCTGACTGGTGATGAAGCAGCGTTCTGTTCCGTGGTGGATGCAGGGCTGGTTGTGGCCTCGGTTCCCGTACCTGAAGGACGAGCAGGGAATCAAACATGTGGGGTCAGGAACCACGGCTCATGGTCCCACCATCACAAATATGGCTGGTTCTTTGTATTACTTCATCACCAATACAGCAACGATTCACAGGAGGGATTATTTGTTGTAAAAACTAAATAAAACTACAATTTTAACAAAAAGACACTTATCAGAAAAACCTGAATCACAAAAGTGAAACCAAACTAGTTTTTAGCTGAAAACCAACGTGTTTGTGTATTTGGTCGTGTTTGAGGTTGAACCCCGTGTTTGAAATTCACTGGACAGATCCCACAGTCCCTTTGTCAGCTGCAGATGCCAACAAAATTCCAGGAGCAGGCTACTGGGAACATTCCCTGCCCGCCCTGACCTTCACACGGAGCCTGATAAAGCAGCCGAGTCAGAACAAACCCTCTCAGACCCACAGCGAGGAGCCGGCCCTCCTGTCTTGGCTTGTTTGTTTAGTCTTTTTCATAACAGTCAGTCCGACGCTGCTCGAGCAGGGGGAAGCCCAGACTGCTGAGAACAGCAGAAATCTGCATTTCACATCGCAGCTCTCCCAAAGAGACAGATTGGGATGTGACTGTCTGTGTTTCTACAGGAGCTGGAAGAGGCTCCTGGGCTCCGGGCTCTGGGAGAACAGTTTCATCTTTGTCATTGTTTTCATGATGTGACTGAACACTTAAAAACTCCCGGATGAGTTTGTTTCTTTAGGGAAAAGTCAATGATTTACGATAAAAGTTTAAGTGATGTTTTTGTGTCTCTATCTGATTCCGAGGCTGAAAGAATAACCTTTTTGTAAACGCTGGGTATTCACGTTGTGGGTGGTTGTTTTCAAACTGTGTTTTCATTCAGCACCTCAGGCCTGAAAGGGTTAATAGGGTCGTGTATATGTGTTACTGACTTCATCTTGTACGTCTTCGCTCCGATGACCAGAGAGAGCAGCTGGTGTCCGAGACAGATCCCGAACACGGGCTTGGGGCGGTCGGCGCACACGACCTTCCTCAGGTTGCTGATCGTGGCCTCACAGAGCTGAGGATCCCCGGGACCGTTACTGACGAACAAACCATCAAACTCTATAGAGAACGACAAGAAAGAAAAGCTGGAGATGGATCCAACACCTCATCATGTCAGAGACGCTCAGCAGGAGCAGGGTGGCACTGACCTGTGCTGTCCAGCGGGTGGTCCCAGGGCACCACCGTGACCCGGGCTCCTCGCTCAGCCAGGCAGCGGATCTGGTTGTACTTGATGCCACAGTCCACCACCGTGATCCGCAGACTGCCACTGGGGTTAAATACTCGGGGCTCCTGAGAGAGGCACGGCTTCAGGTTATTCACAAGAAGGTGTTTTAGTTTAAAAGGCCATTAGAGAGCTGTCTGTGCTGCTACCTTCATGGACACCTCCTGGACCAGGTTCCTGTGGTCGGGGTTATCCAGGGGAATAGTGTCCTCTGGAGTCCCGTCCACCACCAGCTTCCCCAGCATGGTGCCCTTCTCTCGGATCTTCTTGGTCAGGCAGCGGGTGTCGATCCCTGGAGCACATGGAAGATATGGTCTAACAAAACCCATCCCATAATCCGCAGATCATAAAACCATCACCAGTGGAGCAGAAGAATGCTTAACCCCGTTATCTGTGATATTATAAAGTCTGTAACGTGCACCTCTCATTTGTTTTTAAAGTTGCTTTTACACCGTTTCTGAATTAAAAACAAACTAAGATTAATACTAATTCCACATTTCTCATTATAATGTGTGTGACACTTTATTATCTGCTGTGTTTTGAGAGTTCGGACCTTGAATCCCGGGGATGCCTTGCTCCTTGAGCCACTGGTCCAGGGACTTGACCGAGCTCCAGTGACTGGGACGGTCCGACAGCTCTCCGATGATCAGACCTGCAGCGTGGATCTTTGACGACTCGAACCACTGAGCGAGAAAAACACACATCACCACGAGGTGTTAGTTCGAAGGTTTCAACAAAATCCAAAATACAGACGTCAACTCTTTCCGATTTGACAGTAACGTTTACCGGACGCTCACCTTGCTCAATCCGAAATCTCCATCCTCGTCCGGCGGCACCCCGTAGTTTCCCACCAGGGGGTAAGTGAGGGTCAGCAGCTGGCAGTGGTAGGAGGGGTCGGTCAGCGCCTCGGGGTAGCCCACCATGCCTGTCTGAAACACTAACCACGCAAACACAATCAGTGCACGACCAGAGCGAAGAACGTTGTGTGTCCAGTTGAATGTGTGTGTTTCTTGTTTGAAGTAGAATCGTGTAAAAAAAATAAGCTTCTCTAGATTATAAGTGAGTCGCTCCATTTGTGTGATCTATACGATTTAAGCTAGTGTCTACATGTTATCACTTTGATTCATATTTTAGATATAGATGGTGAATGTACTTTGTTCATTTGAAGGTCTTCTGCACAAACTACCAGCTGTTTAAAGCAGGCCTGTTTCTCTTCTAGTGGGAGTTGCATTTGAACTCTGGTTGGTTGTATAGACACATTGCAGAAGGTGGCCCCGGGGGCCCCCAGAGCAGCTAGACGCGCCCCTGGCAGGTGGAGCAGCGTGAAGATGAAGGTCCAGCTCCTGATGAAGAGGTCGAACTCCACGTGACGCATATGAAACCACAACATTAGCTTAGCCCACACTGACTGAGCAGGCTTCCGAATGGAGGAGGTGGATCTGTTGACCTCTGACCCGTGAAGTTAGCTCTCACACGCAGGTGGGTTTGAACCCGAGCAGCGGCGGTAAAGTTCGTAACGAGGGGAAGTGAACTCACCGACTTCCCCGGACACGGACACGTCGGCTCCGAACGGGCGGCCCCGGAACGTGGTCCCGTCCTCCAGGATCAGCATGGCATGTTCGGGTCGGAGCTAACGATGCTAGCGAAGTTTCCCGGGAACTGACGGACGGTTCTCTGGCGAGCTCCGGTCTCCACGTGAAGCTCACGCCGCGAGGAGGAGGAAGAGGAGGAGGAGGAGGCGTGAACCAAAGAGGAGGATGAAGAGCAGGTTTCTCCGGGTGCAGAGAGTTGGAGACGGAGGGAACCAGGGGAGACAGAAGACCGGGAGTGAGTGGGAGAAGTGACCGGTGAGTGGGTCGGGACGATGGGGGAGAGAGTCCCACACGCGCCGCCGGGAGAGTGGAAGTCAGCGTGGGGACCGGAGCCGTGAAGTTACACCCGGTCACACGCAGCGTTTCCGGGGAGCAGCTTCACAATAAAACCCCAAATTCACGCTACTATTTCTTAAAGGGTTAGTTCACCTAACAGTGAAAGTTCACTCATTATCTACTCAACACTATGATGGAGGGGGGAGGTGAAGGGTTCGAGTCCACAAAACCCTTCAGGAGTCTCAGGGGTGAACAGTAGAAACACAACATCTCTTCAGATGCCTAATTCCTCTGAGATCCAAACATGAACGTGAGGATCAAT